>NC_052113.1:2301052-2356613 GCF_012273895.1 Zerene cesonia | reverse complement strand
CATTGATATGATCTGTCTACTCACCTGTACTGTTTTTTAAAACAAGTTACTACAACTACAATTTATTATCAGATACTTATTTTAAACATTTTCTCTTAAGTTTTTTACTAAATACTCTCAATTTTTATTTCAGAAAAATGATAGTGTACCAATTGATATGCAAGCCAGTTTTTACTGTGGTGACGCAGCTGGGCGAAATGCAAACTGGGCTCCAGGAAAGAAGAAAGATCACTCCATGGCTGATATTCTTCTAGCAGAAAACCTTGGCCTCAAGTTCTTTACACCTGAACAATTCTTCTTAGGTCACTCCATTTCTAATGTGCCTATGAGTAGGCCGGAATTCATTCCAAAAGATGTAAAATCCGAACCATTTAATGAACAATTAATTAGCTCAGAACAAGAGGTAAAAATTGAATTTTTATTAAAAAAAGTTAATAAATAATCCCTAACAAAAACTGTACAGCATGATCATTTTTACTTATAATGTATGCATGTAACAGGTGTTGGATGACCAAAATAATTAAAAACATATAACTCCATAATTTTATTATATTAAAAGAATTATGTTATTTTCTTGTGTAAATTTTGTCTTGATTAGAAAAAAATGGGCCTTAGGATAATAAGTGTCTATACTCTTTAATTTTGTACTAATGTGTGTTTTAATTCAATTTCAGCTTCTTGTGATGGTGGGTTACCCAGGCAGCGGAAAGTCATTTGTGGCCAAACAAATTGAGAAGAAATCAAACAACAAGTATGTGACTGTTTGTAGAGATGTCCTAGGTTCCTGGCAGAAATGTTCTGCAGAAGCAGCAAAGTATTTACAGGTAAATAGAAGTCTTCTTTTTTATTTCCAAATTAAGTTAACAATGACAGGATTGAATGCTATAAATGAAAATGTTCTATGTTTTAAATGATGGAAAATTATAGAGACATTCTTAAAATGATATACTTTTAGAGTAGTATAACATTATATTATCCCAAAATTATTGAAGTAGTTGAAATGTTAGTAACTATTTTAATAATTAATACTAACATTTTATTATTATTAACTTTCAGCAAGGCAAAAGTGTGATAGTAGACAGTACAAATCCCGACTTGGAATCGCGAAGTCGCTGGACATCGCTCGCTAAAGAGAAACGGGTCCAATGTCGGTGCGCCAAAATGACAACTAGCAAGGCGCATGCGCTACATAACAACAAATTTAGAGAAATATTGAAAACCAAACATTTGCCCGTTAATGATATTGTTTTCAATACTTTCAAGTGAGTTTGTTTTTGAATTTTTTTATGTTATCATCCACAATTGAGATGGTGGGCCACCTGATGGTAAGCGCGTTAAATGGGATAAAGAAAAGATTGATGAGGGGAATAGAGAAATAGAGAAAAGGACTGGGTCAGTAAGGGTGCAGCTCTATAATGGTGAAATAATTTAAGAAATTTGCCCAGTACTTTTTGTGTAAAAACATTACAAATAAAAACTATATTTTTTAAATGTTAGTTTAGATTATAGTCATTTTCATGAATTTACTTAATATAGAATTTGTAATTACAGAAGCAAATTTGTTGAACCGACAGTAAGTGAGGGCTTCAAAGAAGTAATAGATGTGAAATTTAATCCTACTTTCGAAGACGCGGCGGCTGAAAAACTATATAAAATGTTTTTGTTAGAAAAATAAAATAATTTATTATGAATTGAGAAATAAAAGACAATTTTATACAAACTGTTTTATTGCAAATAGGCAAATGACACGCACAAACATATTGTTCTTTGTGTGGAACTGATTTCTTATTGTTGTATAATATACATTTATATAAATAATACTTGATATTTTTTTAATTTAGGTACACCTTTAAACATACGGCGCATAACGTACGTATTAAAAATATTTATGAAGAATCCATTCAACCAATTCATTTATATTCTTTCTCGCTCTGATAACGGACGTTTCTTAGACATATAAAGAGACGTTACATGTCAGGAGATAAAACGAATTCCGCTTAGATTCATGTTTAAGAAAATAATTGTACGAAGATTGAAATCAGTTCCAAGTAGGCCGAATCTTTTTAATATACATTTAGGGACATTGCTAATATGAATGAATTATTCTTTGTAAATGTCAAATGTCGAGTTAATCATATCTATCATAGTGACCAATACTTGTTGGAATTGTGTAGTGCTTACAAAATTCTGAAAATAATATTATACCTTTACAAAATTAAAGGATAACTACAATATACACTCTGTGAAATATTTTGGATTGATTTATATGAATAAATAAATATTAAATTTATTATGGTACAAATTCGTGTGCCTTTAATATTATAACCACATCTAAATAGTTACACTTAATTTGCATGGTACTCTCAAAGTATTATAATCATTGCAAAATTCACAATATAATTAAACAGATTTACGACTTCGAATCTAAGGGAATATTATTTTGAACGTTGCGATTTTTTTTTGCGATATTTGCGAAAGTTTTTGTAGCCTAATTTCCGTCAATGTCTTTTAAATCCTATAAAATTTAGAATTTATGACTAAGGCAAAACCACTGGTAAAAATGCAAAAATATACTTTTATTTACATTAAGTTTATGAAGCAAATTTGCTTAAAGCAAGCGCTTTCAAATGTTTTATTATTACCAAACAGCTAGTGGTTATATAATTATAATACTATAAAAATTTTAGATATATAAAGTGATATATTTAAATCGATATAACAAATATTATAAAGGTACCATGAATGTGATTATCAACAATGCATTTATAATTTAGCAAGGACGGATGCTTAATTTAACAAATTTATAAAAATATGACCAAATATAAAGGTACCTGACGGGGTACCTACATTAAAAATGACAAAAAAGCAGTTATGGTTTATCCAACGTATGTGTACCAGAATGGTATGTTTCTTAATTTTAGATTACGAAAAATTGTAAACACTCTTAATAAATAGATTTGTTCTTACCCGCAATCTGTTTAGATATTTTTTAACGTCATCACGTGCTACCTACGTGGCTTCTACATATATTTCTATTTTTTATTTGAGTTTAAAAAGCTTTTAAAAATGAATCCGACGAAAAAGCGGAAAACTTTTATAATTATAAAAATGTAACTGGTACTTTAAGTAGAGTTTAGCTCTATTATTAAACTTTCTACAAAGACGAACAATTTGTCTGAAATTAATCGACATTGTAATGATTATTGCTACCTATATCACAACTAACGGGGTTATGAATTAACGCCTCTAAAATTTTATTCTCTATGAAGCTATAATAAGAATGGCGTTAGGTTCATGTCATTCGCCATTTGCTTCCAAGTCCTCTTCTTCAGCGTCCAATAAATTGTCCAGACTCGTATCCGAGTCATCATCTTGTCATCTGGAAAAAGAAAATGTTTTTACTTTTTTGTCACGCATAACTAAACAAATCAATAAAAAAATATATAATTTTTCTATGATCTATTTATATTATTAGTTTAGATAAATGAAACCGATTCCTTCATCCATAATTAGAAACTTTTACGTCACAATATATTTACCTAGTGATATACACGGTGTCTATGTGGGTGAGCCTCGCGCCGGCGAGCGGCGCAGCGTGCCGCAGCTTGCGTCGCTCGAGCGTGGTGCGCGCCTGCTGCACGGCCAGGTCGCCGCACCAGCGCTCGCATCGGGCGTAGATTACGACACCTATTTCAATTTTGGACATATCGCCGTTAGATTGTAAAAACCGTTGTATTATAATCTAACTCATGATATTATCGATCTTCGAGATATTATAGTCATTTAAAGCATTATTTTAAGATTTTTTGGAAGATTATAGGTAATCCGTAGATGAGAAATCGAATCCATCCCGCGAGATTGTAATGTAAAGGTTATTTTACAAGTTTTCGGTGACAAATACGTATTCGTATTCCTTTAATTAAAGTATTCTAATAAAATTCTAAAGGTCTAAAACGTCCCTACGTACACGTAAACTTCTAAAATTGTATCTACATACCTCTTTGATATTTTTACTTTATTTTTATCAGCAAAATTATTTAAACAGCCCATGCCGTCTATATGATACTGGATTATATTATACGTGTGTATAATCTATTTATTAATAAGACTTACCAGCCCCAGCAAATAGAATAATCGCAGGCCACGAATCAAGCAGTAGGGGTGTCAAGAGCAAGAGAGATATTAACATGGTAATTGGGCCTTGAATCTTGTTCAATGTTTTCACTCCAACGTTATGAGCGGGTTGCCAAGCACAAATCAATGTGCCGCAAAACCAAACTGCAATACAAAGATTATTTACAAAACTTTGGATTACTAACGCCTAATAAAGTAGAGAATCGAAATTAAGACGTTTCTAAATGTTTTGTAATCAAACTTGACAAAATTATTCGAAACTTGGAAGGTAAATCTAGTGAAAAAATCAATACCTATTTAAAATATTTATAATAAAAAATATGCAGAAGATTTTGTTTCACATATTTGCCTTTAACCTTTAAAATGTCACCCAGTTCAATCCTACTTATGCCACTAATATTATAAATGCGAAAGTTTGTAAGGATGTGTGTGTGTTTGTTGCTCTTTCACGCAAAAATTACTGAAGCGGTTGCAATAAAATTTGGTATGTATAGTATAGATAGCTGCACAACTGGAATAACATATAGGCTACTTTTTATCCCGATATTCCAACGGTATACGGACTTACGCGGGTGAATCGCGGGGCGCAGGTAGAAAGAAATAAAAATAATATATTATTACGTGGTATTCCCGTTGAGAACATAGGCGTCCGAAATTTTTCACTGCAGAAGGCAACTGCTATAAATCCATCAGCTACTAATTGTATAAGAGCGCCAATTGCAGCCCACCGCTGCCCGTGGACGCTGGGTGGTGCTGGTATACTGGACTCTGGGATAGACGTTACAACCTAGGAAAAAAATGAATTACTATATTTGCTAGAAATATACTGATATAATTTTTTTTTCTGTGTGTTAATTTTTTTTTTATAATATCTCGAAGTTATAAATTTTAGAATTTTCAACAACACTTTCAGTTTGAAATTTAAGAATCTGAGCTAAACAAATATGAGAAACGCTATTATTTGCACTTCCTGTTTGTTCTTTATTACCTTAATTAAAGAAAGAGAAGTCATTAGAACTAAGAGCATTAGAGTGATGAAAATATTTTGGTCCAAGTTTGATTCATGAACTAGACTATGTAATTCCGTCACCTACTTGTATTCTGTCTCTATATTCCTTTACTACAGCATCGATGTCCGTAGAGTCGTCTCCAGAGGACAGTTCACCAGCACTTGCTTCAATATCTGATGGAATATCCACTACTTCTGCCTCAGCTAACTCGGCCATTCCACTTCCAGAGCTGGCATGTTCGATTTCTTCACTTTGACAACCATTGTATTCGTCCAGTAAGAGGCATTCTCTTTCTTCAGTTTCTATAATTTATTATGTATGATTTAAAGTCTTTTAGAGTTAGGTAATTAACAAACAATTTTTTTTTCAATTGGCTTTATAACAACAAGAATAAGAAAATTATATTTTACAGATTACGTAGAATAAACAAATAAGTTGTACTTAACATAATATAATTAAGAGAATCGAAGAATGGTTAGAAAATTTTAAATATACGTAGCGCTCCATTTTATACTTCTAGACTAATATCGCAGCTGATACATTAGGTATAAAGAGATTATTGGTTATGTGTCTACATTTAAACATTTATTAAAAAGCCACTAGACCATTTTATAAAATTGTTTTACCTGAAAGTTATGTCTTTTATTTAAGTATTCTTTACTAAACACAATAATAACGACAAAACAAATATAATTAAAAAGCAGATTAAAACTTTTACACAAATGGCGGTCTTATGGCTAAAAACCATCTCTACCAGGTAACCTTTAAGTTTTTTTAGAGAAATGTAGGCGATATTTTTTTCAGCGCGGGTCAATCCGGGACGAGCGGCTAGTTTAATAACCCACCTTTATTAACTTTAGACTTGATGCTTTCCAGTGTTTTTGTATGTCGTATAGCCGATGGAATAAACCAAAGGCTGCGCTTGCTTTTCATTCCTGAAGCTTTTCTGGTTCTGCCACCGATACCAAGTCGTTTATATTCAACATCTATAATTAAGAAAGTAATTCAAGTAAATCTTTATCATTTATCAATTTTGCACGTTACAAATCATAACGAATAAATTTATAAATTTAAATACGTAATAAAATATCTATAATGTTTACACTGCAAAATATTATAAATCTCATCATAAATCTTTTGCATCGATTATAAAATTATGTTACAGAGAAAAAAACATATCAATAATAGTTCCTTTTAGAAAAAAAGAGTTAAATATAATTATTAAATAAAATTTTCTTACCACCAGCCTCAATTTGTTCCGCAGTCGGCACACACCTCATTATGATAAAATGTAGTGCTTGGATTGTTATACTTAGCAAGTGACTTGCGTTCATCAGCGTTATCATATGCGATAGAGGGCAAGCAAAAGCCAAAATCGCAGCTAGACTTCCTATTAAAAAATACACGTGAGTAGAACACTTATTAAAAAAAAATACTAAAACACTTACAAATTGTCAAAACTATTTAAAAAATATAAAGAGTCATTCCCAGTTGAAAGTTCTGAGGTATCAAAGCAAAAAAAAAAACAAATATAAAAAAATAAAGTCGAATTGATAACTTCCTCTTCATTTGATGTCGGTTGAAAATATGACGACGACGACGACGACGATTTTAATATCTGCGCCATAATAATCATGTAGAATAAGAATTCGTAACGTCACTATTTTTGTATTTTAAACATGCTTTGATTTTATTTTAAAGAAGATCTAATGAGAATTAAACTGTGGATTTTGTAATATTAGGCAAACATTGCAGCAAATGAAACTAGATTGGTCACACGCTGTACTGGGAAACACCGTAAGAGGCCAAGGCCCTCGGGAAAACGCGGAGCGAGATCTAATGAGAATTAGACGACACTTCACTGTCGTCTTCTACCGTAACTGGGCATAGAGATACTTTAGAATTTTTTTTAGAATACTAACTGCGTGATAACACAAAACAAATGCATTATTTTTTTTTTATTTATTGCTTTTTATTCACAAATCTATACAATACAATTAAAAACTTTTTCTGTACATTATTCTAATCACCACTGCTTGAAACGGCAAAGGAAAACATCGTGAGGAAACCTGCATGTCGAAGAATTTAAAAAAAAATCTTATGCCTATTTATTATAATAATATATGCAGTCTAGATAAGGTAGAATAGCGCGAAATAATACCCATTTATCCGCTCAGAAGTTGCGTTTCTATATATACATACCTGCAGTAAAAACGGCCAGAACTGGACTGCCAGTTGTAGTGCTTTCGTATGTCATAGATCGAGTAAGAACTTTCCACTCAGGAGACGCTAGGAGTACTAACACTGAGAAGAGTAACGGACAGAGTTCTGTCAAAGCAAGACATATTCCGGCTACTGTTATAGCGGCCAAAATTGGACAAATCCAACCAGCTATCCTCGCTTCTAACAGCGTAGTGACTGGTAGGGCAGCATCAATACTGATCCTGAAAATTTTAATCTCCCAAATACACTGAGCACTTTTACGATTGTAAATGAGTTCCATAATAATTATTATAATATCGTTATTTCACAAAATGTCTTTAATATTCAAATAAGAAATTTTGAATTATTTTGTAATTATGAAATTCGACTATAAGAAGAAATATACTGCCTGCACAGAAATATACATAACATATTTAAAAATGTGATTCTGAAATGATTTGTAGATAGTTACATACCTAATTGAGTTTTGGTATATATCTATGATATATTTGATCAAGCTTCACTTACCCTTTCAGCATATTGGTGTACAGAAAACATAAACAACAAAGAACAATAGCTGGTAGACCAACTATAAGAAACAAATTCTTTTTAAAATGTTCGTTCTGATGTTTCTTTTGTACGATACAAAATGTGTAAGATATCGGAGCTCCGGCTGCGAATAACTGAAAGTAATTAATTGTAATAAGAACAGGTTGATTTTCCAATATTGAAGTTTATTTTTCAACCAACCTCGTAAACCGTGATAGGTATGGGGATCTTTATATTTGCGATATCCAAATTCATTAATCCAAATATTGTGAAAGACTGGCTGAATATGTACAAAAGGATTAATAGCAGAAATGTAAACATCATGCTTTCCTGCAAGAAAATAATTTAAACCATTAAAATAAACCCACTCTCTAGTATAAAGCTAATTAAGTTTGGTAATAAAATATTTATTATCTACATTTACATTGAGATACATTTTTATAATTTTTACTTGCCATTGAAGCGAGATTATTTTAAACTGACATTTTTTTAACGTTTCTGTTTCTCACCTCTAACCCACACATAAACATAGCACACACAACCAGAACCACAGTGACACCCAATACATCAGGCCATGGTTCACCCAGAGACCGCGTCTCGTAGCCGAAAAGCCATCTCCTGGTTCGTCCTCCAGTCACGTGATCAGCTGTAGCACTCAGTATCCTCGCGCAAACAGCAACAGCTACTAAATGCGACAGAAACCACATCCACATCACCATGAAGTCGGCGAAAGATCTGAAGTTCCGCTCTCGTCTGCCTCTCGACGTTTTTGGGGGCGGGAGTATGTCGGACATCTTTTTCAAATCTCTGTTTGTTAATGCTGAAACAGGACGTGGAGTTGTAATAAAAGCAATAAGTTATTAAAATAACGGTAAAACTTCACATCAATATTGCAATAAAAATCGTAAATATATTTTTAAATATTAATGTTAAACAACAGCACAACTTTAATTTAGTCTCAGATATACCTAATACGCTAAAATTCGTAGAAAATTTAGGAAAACAAACGATAGAGTCCGGAAACAGATTTTCTTTATATGTTACAGTTACGTATTTAGAACTTTTTAAATTCGAAAAATTTGAGGCTATAGAATCTTTTTTTACAGAATCTTTTGGTAACTAGTCTAACGAGGTAATTACGATGCAATTAGCTCTAAAAATTATAAAATGAAACTGTAGACTATCACGATAAGTTGCACCATATTACGGTAAAGCTCAATGTTTTCCTTACTGGCAAAGGTAATGAAGACAGCCACCAATATCACAGCAGGTATAGCGCAATAACTGGAGTTCGCAGCTGTTAGCGGAGCTAAGAGCAATGCCCCCAGGGTCCATCTTGCCCCACAGGCCTCCCCACCACAGAATACCTTAAACCTGCTCATCATTGAGCTGGCTTCGCGCTGTTCACTGGTCATTTCTGGAATACTGGACAATTTCGATTTGAAGTATCTTGAGATCATAAAACGCATTTACCTAAATTTAAGTTTGTATGAGTCCTTCTTAATATATCTTTGATACAAGTAATTAATGGGCTTAATGGAAAAGCTTTATTTTATCAATTGCGTTTATTAGAGATATTTATAAAATATACCTAATCTTTTCTATTCATAATAAACACGGTCTTCAAAATAAACTTAAATTTAGATAATACATGTATTGTTGATTGAAAATTAATCATAAGAGCCATTCGAGGGTCAATTATACAATGAATGTTTTCATTTCATTCTTAATCGGCGTTAGTTAAAATGAGAAAACATCTTGTAACATCAAAGGCGACAAAATTATGACGTAAGGGGTTGTTAGATGTATGAAAAGGGAAACTTACCATGATTACAGCTTTTCAGGAAAATGAATGATTCTCTTGATGTTTTTATCACTTACATAAAAGCTACATTTTTATGAAAACAGGGTACACAGATACTGTATTGTTAAATTGTATTATGTGTGTAATTGGCGAATTTGTAGAGAAAACTAGTAAATAAGGTTGACTTTTCCGTTTTCATGCGACAAAGGCGAAGAGGGTGGAAGCATCGTTCTGTCTCTGTTATTCGCTTTTAAATCGATACTTTTGCTAGGGTAACCATTTATTGTTAATTATATAATGTACACTGACTGTATTATTATCAAAATGTTATAAAAATATGCTCAAGATTTCTCCGAATTTCATATAATATCATGTAATTTGGGCCTTTTACAAACAATATGCATATATCATAATTTATAAGATTATACGCATGTTTCCATATTGTTCTTTATTCCATATAATATTAAGCCGATAAAAAAAAAATCATGTTAATCAGGAATAAAAAAAAGTACAATATTTATTACGCAAACCTTACACAATCTCGAATAGCTGTCTTATATCTATATGTCAGTTCTTTAGTATCTTTATCGATAAGTATAGACTAAAATTTCGACTAAAAGAATCGATATAGTGATGAATCGAGCACAGGCTATACTACAAAACTCTTGGTTAGCAGACATTCATTAGTAGGGCTTCTAGAAAAAACCTTTAATATAAAACTGTATTAATTTAACACCTTGGAAGTTGGATCTAATGCTAACATACTGACATGTATAAAGTAGGTTAAACGAATTAAGTAGTAAACAGAAGTAGAGCGGATATATAATACAATAAATATAATGCATTATACATTATATATACATAGATATATACACTAAAATGGGCCTAGGTTTTGTTCTTTTCAAGCTTCGAAGGTAGGTACGTCGTTCTATGAGAATCTCTATTAATATTATAAATACAAAAGAAACTGTCGCAACTGTTGTTTAAATTGTTAAAAAATTTGACCAAACGTATTTTTATAACATTAAAATTTCTATGCGATTATAATATAGTCAAAATTTTTCATGGCACACAGAGATAAATTAAAGATATATTAATAAAAACAAAAGAGCCCCGTCATCGTTGGGGATTTGATTCGTAACGACTTTTGTGATCCTGGAATGCTCTTAAGTAGTGACGTAAGTATTATACACGTAATAGGAATTTTCAGGATAAACAGTTTAGAGCTAATCCAATTAGCATCTGACTCAATGCTCTTATGACAATTCGGCGAATACTTACATAGGTAGTAATTTGTTACTATGAAATAACTGAATACAAGAAATGCAGTATTACGCAGTACATTTTGACTGCAACATTGAAATAAATAATACTTTGCTCCTTTGTTTATTTTCTTGTGCTTCATTTAATCTAAGCGACTGATACACAATGATTTATTTGTTAATTTATGATAATTATAAATAAAACGATATTTGTGAATTTAAATGAATATAAATGAACGGGATTGCTTGTAATTAGCTTTTATATGCTCTATACATGCTAGCGACGTAGAAGCAGAAAAAATGCTGCAACTAATCAATGTGAATAATAGTTACTATAGGCATATTATAGGTAAATAATATATGACTGCGAGTAAGTTATTTCAGATTGTATGTCTTTTGATTGAAAAAGGCTTTTTTATAACATGTAACCTTTCGTTAGGTTCTCCGATATCCTTCGTACGATAGAGTAGATTGTACCTAACTAAAATAGAATAATGATTATCCCGTGTGTTAAAATTCTAATCGTATTAGAAGTAACATTTTATGACGGTTCCAAATAATTATACAAACGATTAGTTATTTTATTATTAATTTAGGGTTCTACTTATAAATATTCCAACAATGGTAAACCCGGTATATGTTTTTTTGTTTTATTACTTAGTCACAATCATCTTAGTAGTAGCCTTTTTATTGGCGTATTATTTTGTTAGAAAGTTATTTAAAAATTGTTAAATAAAAAGGAATTTACGTATGTAAAAATAAAAACAGAAATAAGATACGTCATTAATCATGATCTGTATAATTGTAATTGTTTTATATAATAACTAGCTGCCCCGGCGAACTTCGTACCGCCTTAGCGTTGCAATGAAAAGATACATTGTTGAACAACTTCAAACATTTTTCATGTCATTGACATTTGTTACTGGCGTTTTTTAAAATATGCAAAATTAAATGTACATTTTTCAATATTTCTGAGAGATTTTTTTAATATTTTTTTCCGTAAGAACCTTCTCCTAATACAACAAAAAAAGAATTAATGAAATCGGTCCAGCCATTCATGCGTGATGCCGTTGAGCAAGGAAAACGGGTTTCATTTTTATATATATAGATAGATTGTACACACTTTTATTGAATTTGGATCTGAACACATAAATTATGTAATTACTAAGTAGTCCAATATGCTTTTCAATTTCAAATTTCAATATAATTTTAAATTAATAATAATATACGATGGTATGATAGATCTTGGATCTCCTGCTTAGTTACCATCGTTTCGGTAGATGCTTAGGTATTTATGTTCGTATTTATTAAAATTGCAATTGATTAAGATATGGAAAAATCGCTATTTTAAAATTAAGTCGCGAATAGCAGACATACAGTACATACACAGCAATAAAATTGAAGTGTCTGACTGTGTTTCGTACTCTCGCAGATATAGAAGGTTATATGGCAACATAGACAATTTGTTATCTCGTAATCCACAAAGGATCAGGATTTACGCGGGAAAAACTGCGTCTTATCGACTCCCACGCGGACGAAGTGCTATATACCTTACCACAGTTGTTATAATATACTAGATTTTGCCCTCACATGCGTTATTTTCGGAGTAGTGTAATAGATGTTCTCTTGAATCACTCTATCTATAAAAAAAAAAATCAAAAGTAAGTTTTAAAGATCTAACCAGATACGTACATAAATACACACATACATATATAGGGACTGACGCGGGAAGCGACTTTGCTTTATTCTATGTAGTGATAACAAATTTCGTGTTATAATCTTATACCTTTAAACGAGCAATTCTTGTATATATATATATATATATAATTGGAATCTCGGAATCGGCTCCAACGATTTTCATGAAATTTAGTATACAGGGGGTTTCGGGGGCGATAAATCGATCTAGCTAGGAATTTTTTTTAGAAAATGTCATATTCATGTTTTATTCGTGTTTTTTTTTTCCTGACATCTATTGGTGAAGAATAATACTATTTTGCTTCGTAGATAGCTGGACGACTGAAAAAATGACATATTCGTGTTTTATTCGTGTTTTTTTTTCCTGACATCTATTGGTGAAGAATAATACTATTTTGCTTCGTAGATAGCTGGACAACTGAAATAACACATAGGCACTTTTTATACCGATATTCCTACGGGATACGGTTACGCAGCACGCTTACGCGGTTTCAACCGCGGGTCACAGCTAGTTAAATATAATTGGATAATTTCTAAAATAAATGATGAAATCTAATGACAGACACATGAGCATAGATTAGAAGTGTTTACTAGTTTTATTAATTAACCAATGACGTTAAAATGTCCGGAGTAGATACGAGTATCGTATTTGTTTTCATCTTGTTATCATGAAGGCTAGTGCTGTGGTGATACAAAACATTCGCTTATCGGAACAAACAATAAGCTTTTGTTAGAACTTGATGTATTTACAATAGGTGCTTGTCATTTCCATTTGCTTTGCTTCGAAATGGTGAGAGTCTATTATTATGTATAGAGACATATTTTTAAGACGTTTTTAGGGGTTTCATTGAAAATACAGGTAAAGTGCATCATCATTTTAATGTAAACAGTTTTACCAAACAGTTTATTTGATCTTAAATAAGAAAAACGCTTAGAATTTCTCGTTTTGTCATAATTAAGAGAATATGTACGTTGTTTAAATTATTAGCTATTCACCCGCGGCTTCACCCGTGCAGTCGAAGAAAACGACCAGGGAAATTTCCCGCATAGTTCCCGTTTCCGTGGGATTTCCTAAATCAAAACTATCCAATGTCCTTTCTCAGGTCTCAAACTATATATGTAGTAAATTTCATACAAATCAGATGTGCGTTCTTGAGTTATAAATCGTGTTAGACTAAACAACACAAATTTCTTTTATGTAATAGAATCAGCCTCTTGAAATAGGTATCATTGATATGCATAATTTTTTATTAACTTTTAAGTTTCTCATGAGTCACTAATAAGTAAAAAAATAAAAAATGGAAGTCTCTATAGGGCTCAGGTACTGGACTGTTAAACAGCCGGTTTAATCCTATACTATGTATACACGTATTTATATTATTCTATATAAACCAGGCACGATTTGTAGAATCTTTCTATAGGTGTCAAAGTTTTCCCATCTGCTTCCCCCGGGATGAAATGGTGTAGGCGAGCTCTCGTATATACTGCGGGACTCGCTCGCGCTCCAGACATTGTAAACACTTACTTTGCATAAACACCACGCGGCTGTATTGTGATTAGTTATTAAATATGAGGGCTCACACTGTATTTCTTTTGTTTTTTGTATTGAGTATAGTGGTGTGTGTTAGCGGATTAGCGCTGCGGAGGGGGAACATTGATTACGTGAGTTATTAATCTTCGTTAATAGCATAAGAAGTTTATTTTCTCAATTATGTGATGACTAACTTAAGCAAAATAGGACTATTTAGTATAAATTTGTGATGATAATTTTCGAAATAATTTAATTTTAAACTTTTATTTAGTTGTGTTATTGAATGAATACAATTTTAGATAACTAAGTATTATTATAAGTTCGGTTTCAATTTTTTTAAATATCTACTATACCCTAATTTATTACTACAGATATAATAAAATAGTAACCAGACCATTACTGTATGCTGAATATTTTTTTTAAGTTGTTAAATGTTATATTACCTGTTCTCCAAAATGTCCACACGAACGAAGCCACAGTAGAAAGCTAGTTACGCATAAATAAAAAAGCTAACTGCTGTTATTATAATTAGCGTACAACGATACACTCTTATCTTTGACCCTTCAACGAAAATAGTTCAAATTACAAATGTGTACTATAATATAATAAGTTAACTTGTAATTTAAACTATACGAAAATTTTTTTATATTGAGCAAAAATTGCAGGTTGCTATCAAGAATTGAAAGGGGGAGTTGATAGTCAATTTACTTTAGAATCATAATATAATTCTTTACGCCTGTAAGTTAAATCACTAATTTATAAGTTGAATGGAATTGTATCACAAATATACGCTCGTCCCGGCTCCGCCTGGATATCAAGATTCCTGTTTTCTCCCAAGGGAATATTTAATCGTGATAAAAAGTATCCTATCACGCAAGTCAGCTCATACCCTGTCTGTATAACTAATTTCTTCAATCTCTCGTTCACAAGTGTCAGCGTGATTGACGGACAAACATCCAAACAAATAAACTTTCAGATTTATAATACGAGTAGGACAGCATAATCATTAGCGTGATAAAACGATGCATCTTTTCAGTTGGAAGCTCTCCGTCGCATGCAACAGATTCCCCAATGGCATTGCATGAGGTACCGCCGCTTCCATCCTCACGGCCATTGCAGCAGATGGTGGTTGACGAGACGCACATGATTTCTTCTCACCCGAAACATGACATGATGAGACATGTACCCCTGTTCTTAGCTAAATTATATATTCTAAGCTAATATAGTATTTAGCTAAGAGAGAATTTTGATGGATTTGGATGTTTTTCAAATATTCGTTATATTTGATAGAAGAGAATAAAACATTAGTATAAAAACAGTATAAAGAAAAATATGATAATTGGGTACCTATTTGAAGGACTACGTACGTTTTGTCAAATTTTGTATTATATTACGTAGATATTAGTTATTTAAGAAGTAATGGTTATAATTTATTAGCTCTAGTGAAAATGATGCTTTTGGATTAAAAAAAAAAAGTTTTTTCAACTGTTGCTATACATAGATTCAAAAGATTGTGCAAGGTACATATTTTGTCTTTATTTATTGGAGTAAGTGCTAGAATATTTTTATTGAGAACTGCTGCTGTTAACTTTATCTTGCCCTTTAAAACTTAATTATTTAATTTTAAGAGATACTTAATATGAAATCGATTAAAAAAAAATTCATTGTTCATGTAAAAAAAATTGTTGTTCTTTAATTTATGTAAATGAAATTATACAATAAAACAATTACAATTTGACTGTTGAATTTATTTCCAAGTATTACCTATAGCAAAATATACGACGCCTGTCAAAACTATCAAAATAGTGCTTGCTAAATTGAATGTAATATAAATTTTGAAATAGGTAACATAAAGCGAAGGATAGATAACATTATTAATTATTTAATTGATAAAGCTTTCGAAATCCACGCGAGAGAAACGTATCTTATGAGTCAATATTATATTAAAATATCTCGTGTAAAAAGATGCAGGTTAATTGCTATAATTTGGCCATAGTTATGACATACACTTAAAAGTTCCATTTTGAATAGTTAATTACATAATGGTTATCAAAACGGCAATGAACTATGGAAAATTCTGAATTTAAAGACAAAAATAGATAAACTGTTCTTGTTTATAAAAAAAAATCACATAAAAGTCGGTAACAATGTATCATGTTTCTGAACACTAAATCTCTTAAAAAGCGGAAGATCCGTACAGAATTACGAACATAAGTTCCATTAAACAATAATAAGGCAATAGTGATACGGTGTTGCATCAACTTTAACTGTACGTATCCTGTCGGGAACTAGGTCTCTTCTAGAGTTTACTGGACATCGTACAGTGCATTAAACTTACTGATAATGACTCGTGACTTCATAATCATCGCTAAATGTACTGAGATCGGATGCGATGTGACGCATTGTGTGTGAAAGGTCAAATTATATAGAACTCTTTACAATGCAGATACAACTGCATTCAACGCCCGTTTACAAAAATGATAATCCTTGTGGTATAATGATTCATGGATATTTAAATGACACATACAAATCAAAGTGTGATATTTGCTTGTGCAGGAGTCGTGAGTTTCTTAGTAGGATCAATTTTTATGTTATTCGGTTTTAATCTAAAATTTTGAATTATTCTCTTCAATTTAGGCGGGACGACAGGAGAGCTTTTATTTTTATTAAAAACGAAAAGTTTTTTAAATATTTGTTTTTTAATTTTCTTTTTCGCAATCGTATTGTCATTAGTAAAGGGGACATCATTATTCCGATTACATTTCTTTAAATAAATGTTGTTGAATAGTCTTATAGTGAAAAAGAAAATCAATTCTACAAAGCTTAGTAAACTAGCGCCCACGAATAATCCAGCTGTGCCTCCAACAGATACTGAAATAATGCGAATTAATAATGGTTTATTATAAAGTTAACACATCAATATCATTTAAATCACTGAATCATGCACAAATAATTAATATGTATTATAATGAAGATGTTTTAAGTTGATGATAGTAAAACCCTATTCCGATAGATTTGTTAATATTTTATAAGTCAAAATACAAAATATAGAATCCTATGTTTTGAAATTTTCATCGATTAGTGCGCATAATAATTTATTAATGACTAGCATCCGCCCGCGGCTTTACCCGCGTAGTCAAAGGATAAGTTCCCGTTCCAGGAGGATTATAAATAAATAGATAATAATAGATAAACTATGGAATAGTTTATCTATTACACAGTTGTTTTTCTCGGGTCCTAAATTATTTAAACAATTTATTTTTAGAGACAGACAAACAACTCACAGACGGATGGAGTTAAATTAAATAGGGATTATTTAGGTCTGATCAGAAGTAATAATTGAAATTACCAACTAAATCAAGACGACTTCTAACGACGTTCCTTTTGAATCTTTCAGTCGGCAAATAGGCGAGTATCAGCTCAACGAAGGCTTTCTTCTTTTTAGATCGCCCACTAAGAACAAAAGTATTTTTAATGCAGATCATATTATTGTATCGTGCACCACATAATACTGAAATAGAAACAAAATAAACGATTTTGTCAAGGAGGCACATTGAATCCTATTAATCTTATAAAGATGAAAGTTTTTAAGTATAGATGTGATAATGGATGGATGTTTGTTATTCTTTCATGTAAAAACTTTTGGTATCGACTTTAATGAAACTTTACAATAATATAGCTTATACTTCAGAATAAGACATGAGCTGTATAAATGCCTGAGGGTTTGGCCGCGGGTGAAACCGCTCGGCGCAGCTAGTATTTAATAAACCAGGGTGAGAGGCGTGATGAGAAAAGTATATCCGCATGATATTTTTCCATGCACACATAAAAATACAATTGTTAGTACCCTTTAGTTCTAACGACATCTTTAATAACAGTGATTTCAGTTTCATCACAAGAGGGCAGACAGTCGCACGCCAGACCAGGTCGTTTATTCCATGGTGGTTTGAGAGTGGTCAGGTCGCTGGCGTGGCTGTGCAGACATGATATCCCGGATATGTTGCAGCGTCTTAATTCCGCTGTAATTAGTATAATCAATAGCGATAACCATGAAAGCACGGTATTTTATATTGTTATATTGTAATAATTAGTAATATAAATTAGTTTCGCTATGACTGGATAATTACTTCGCTTAAAAAAGTTGTATAAGGTAAGCCAATTCGTGCTCTAAATGATGCTTTGCCCGCGTAGTCACAGGAAAGATAGACGCCGGGGTGTTAGCAGCAAAGTTCCCATTCCAGTTCCATTTCCGGGATAAAAATCTATTCTATGTCGTTTCTCGAGTCTCAAACAATCTTCGTACCAAATTTCAAGATAATCGGTTCAGCTGTTCTTGTGTTAAAGTTAGTGTAACTAATACGACCATCTTTTGCATATTTGTGTCTATAATCTATATACTTTATTATGAATACTAACAACTACTTCAGTACAAATACGAATAAACAGTCAATTACTCCAGAGGCGAGTTCTTTAAACTCAGCCAAAACGGGTGCCACTTATCACAATTCTGTAATTATATAAGATGTATTTATTATTATAATTACTAGATCCAATCATAAAATGATCATTGCATCCACATAATTCCAACTGCCTCTTGTTTCTGCAGAGCACAGTGCACGAACTATATGAGTAGTGGGGGTAGAGACCGCCTTGGTTGTCATCGTTGAAACGGCATGCTCTCTGCTCCCGCGTCGTTTGAGCAACAAGAGGGTCGTTTTCTATGTTCCTCACTGTTAAATGACGTCTAAAAAAACATTACTATTATTTTAAGAACAAAGTAAACCGCCCGTAAGTTGATAGAACTGGGCCGGATTTAAATTGGAACTCACGGTAGGTACCAGCTTTTTTATACAAAAAAAAAAAAAAAATAGAATAATCAAAATCGGTTCAACCAGGAACAAGTTTTAAGGTTACAAACATAAAAATACAGTACAATTTAGAATCTCCTACTTTTTCAGTCGATCAAAAACATTAAGATGGTGGTTGGTAAATAAAGAAAAAAACGAAAGGATATACGAATCTTAAAATACATTTAATGTAGTATTTTCTTGAGTTATACATTTAGAAATTAAAGACTTTTTAACGGATTTTAAACGCGATTTATTCATTATATTATTAACCCGACGTTTCGAACACTTTACAGCGAACGTGGTCATGGGGAGACGTGCGTTTAATGTGTTATTCGACTTACTGATAATTTTTTCCAGACGATAATTTCAATGTGGATGAAGTTAGCGTAGTTACAGTCGGCACTTCGTCTTCACCCAGCGTGTATAACTTTAATAGTTGAGACTAATTTAATTATACCGATAACAAAACAAATATTTAAGTACGTAAAACAAAGAGTAAATAATTACCATAGCATGTTTCAGCAACACCTCGAAGCTTAAAATTCCTTGTTTATGCTGTTTATTACTAACCATGGGATATATTTTAGGATTTCTAAAAAAATGTAGGATATGTTTTATAAGAGGAATTTAAAAGCTATGAGGACCGCAGTTATAATTTTGATTGCTAATAACTACGGTTCTGATTAAATGATCTCCTTTATTTCATTACTCTAATCAACATGGCTTTGCTCGCGTGAAATTAGGACATTTACAAATGATTCAGTGACTGTCTATTCCTGTTTTATCCCAAGGGAGAATTTAATTGGGATAAAAAGTATCCTATCACCGAAGTTAGCACATACCCTGTCTGTAATTTCATCAAAATCCGTTGAGTAGTTTCAGCGTGATTGACGGACAAACATCTTAACAAACAAACTTTCACATTAATAATACTAGCTGCGCCCCACGGTTTCACCCGCGTAAGTCCGTATCCCGTAGGAATATCGGAATAAAAAGTTGCCTATATGTTATTCCAGTTGCCCAGCTGTCTACGTACCAAATTTCTTTGCAATCGGTTCAGTACTTTTTGCGTGAAAGAGCAACAAACTCACACACATCCATACGCATTTATAATATTAGTAGGATAAGTAAGATTAGTATGATAGTGACTTACTCTACTTGAATAGAGTTAATTGTATAACACATTCCGATATCTGTTTGCAATGGTAGAAAGTATTCGCAACAGTCAAATTCGTTTCCATTATACGAGCAATTCTGTAGCAATTGAGAACATGGACTTCGGACCAGTTCTGCGTAATATGTATAGTTAGTTGTTGGACATTGGGCATCCGGGTTTTTAGGAGCGTAACATACGTCGACAAGTCTATAGGCGAAACCACGGAAATATGCTATGTCGCGTAATGCATCTTCGAGGTCTATTAAATGGTCTGGCGTCCAAATTCTGCAAGAAAGTCCATATTAACTATCCTAACTACAAAATGTATTCGATTAATGACTTAATTTAAATGGTTTTTGAATTGGTGAAGTAAAAAAATCAGTGTTACAAGGGTTTTAAAATTATGTTATATTATATTGTCTTATGACGTATAAAGCTCATACGAAAATGCACATTGGTTCAACTGGACTTCCTTTCCGAATAGAAGCACTAATGCCTCTTCATCTTTAATAGCAGCTATCCGTCCCCGATTCGCCAAAGGTACAAATTGCATATAATTATGGCCTGTAGCACTTA
Organism: Zerene cesonia; assembly: GCF_012273895.1. Lineage (NCBI taxonomy): Eukaryota > Metazoa > Arthropoda > Insecta > Lepidoptera > Pieridae > Zerene > Zerene cesonia. Next base: position 2,335,844 of record NC_052113.1, on the reverse strand, counting down.
CCTACTAATCAAAATAACAAAACATTTTTGGAACTGACCAAACAGTTCCCGAGATTACAGAGTTCAAGCAAAAAAAGACACATTATTCACCTTTCTATTATTTGTATGGATCACTTACGTATCGGAAACATTAAATATCTTATCATCATTGTCTAGTTCACAAACAGCAACAGCTGGTAACTTAGTGTCCCAGTCGGTATAAGTAGTTTCTACTCCGAAGCTTATGGGATTATTGACGAATGCATCCCACGCTGAGCCGATGAGAAGCGCAGAACCATACCATGAAAGGATGACTAGCATTACCCATATCAATCTAGAATAATATTTTTAATCTAGTAACTACATATTATATAACGTTATTATACAAATACATATATGTGAAAAATTACATGGAAAATTCTTATCTTTTTATCTTAATCAAAACACAAATATTTATTTAATTTAAGGCTGTTTATGTGACAGTTATATTAATATGAATAAATTCTTTTTCACCGGTTAAATAAAATAAAATTCAAATACAAACATACACAATACACATCTTCTGGGCGTTAGTCTATTATATGCACTTTGCTAAAACAGTATTAACTTTGATGATTACCAATATCGACGTGCCTTATTAATTATATGTCATTAAGTACCGGATTTACTAGCAATAACTCAATAAATATAACTGTTTACCTTTCTACCCAATGCTTAGTTTCATCAGCAATTATACGAAAACCGGCGAAGGTACACACCCTACAATATTCATTAACATGATGCTTACAAGTCAGAGACATTGGAAATCATTAAACTGCATAAATTTATTGATACTTGATAGTGCCACAGAATGTTTTAATTTCTGAAGCTCATGCTACACTTTATGTTGTGCAATTGCGTTTAATAATTAATAAGATAATTGCATTAGATATGATCATTACATTTTAACACGACCAAGGTTAAACATGCGATAAAGGTGGTTATTACGATTGACGGTACTTTGTTGTGTTGCAATTACAATTATTTGATCACGGCCTAATTAAACTTGAAGTAATAAAATGTTATTTCATAATTAAAAATTCAAATTTGACGAATACAATTTTATTGTTGTAATATTTACATCTATAAGTACTTAAATCTAAATCACAACTCATTTAACAAACATCTTATAAATAGTAGATACATTAGGTTGAAACTTTGAGCTCAATATATAATATCAAATAATATGGCTGTACAGCAAAATTACTTTAGTTATATTTCTCAGTAAGACATTGGCATTGTTCTTTTAATTAAAGGGAAAAGTTTATTTTTAGGATACGTTTGCATCTGTATGAGAAAAAATAGTTAAAGGGATGGGATTTGACATATGAGTATGGCAGAATAAAATATGGGGACAGGGATGGAACACTGGTATCCAGTTTATGATCATATTTACAAAATGAAATTATAGGAACTTAATTAGTCCGCCTTCACTTTAAATATTGCAATAAATCCGGATTCAGTACAAATGGCGAGTCATTGCTAGGGGGGTAATAAAGAGCGTGTTTTTGGTTTTGCGAGGGATACTGGTGGATGTAATTTCTCCTCCCGATGAAACCCGCGTGCGTCAAAATTTTGTAGATTTCCGTTCTCGATACACTGTCCGCTTCTCTTTCGAATACCTGAAACAATATAGTCAGACTGTTGTTAACTAAATTAAAACAATTTTAAAGAAGGTTACATGAAGATACGATACTTCTTATAAAATTTTGATACATGTATTCGTAAATATTTCTGTGGTGTTGTATTGACATACATTTTGACGAAATTTGCACTGTTGTCTTAGTTTTATTTATTTACTAGCGGTCCGCCCCGGCTTCGCCCGTGGTACATTTATAGAACTTTTCGGACCACTAGTTCCTAAGATTAGTCCGTTAAAACAAACCAACAAACTCTTCAGCTTAGAATATTAGTATAGATTTCAGTATTATACAATGTACTTACAGTATCTGAGTAACTGAAGTTATTAGAAGACTATAAACCTACTTATTAACAGAACTTTAATGACGGTAATGCTTAGCTTGTCCTATTTAAAAACTTGCATTTTTATTTTAGCATGTTTGTTCCCTTAGAAATTTCGTCCAATAAACCGACCTTGATGTATTAAATTTTATTTAATTCTTAGTAGCATCAGCTTCCATTGTAATCTTATTTTGATTTGATTTCGTTTTTAGTTTTAAACCCATGAGATAACCAATGTTTACCTCAAAATAATATAAACTTAAAACTGCAAATATTAACAAAACACCTCACAAAACAGCACAAAAATCAAAAGTCGGCAGAAAGATGAAATCGATGTCGGTACCCACATCTAGTAATCATTCAATATAAAGCACCCATTGTATCCATTACCGTCTTTACCATAAGGGCACACGGGGCCCGTGCCCAGGGCTTCCATCCTCATGTGCCCAAGGGCCCCCCACGACTTAAGACGGCCTTGATTGTATTGGTTCATATTAAATGGCAACTGGTTTGAACTACAGGAAGGGAAATGATCCACAATACTTATACCGCTTTCTCTCCATTATGCAACAAGCTGGTTAACGGAAGAACTTCTTGGAGGTTGCGGTTCCACAATGCAGGGCTTCTAAGGTGTAAAGGTAACTGCTCCTCAGCCTGCCTCACTGCGACCACCGCGGGGTGCGGGGGCGGGATGCAGCTGGCCAGATATGTACTGGATAGCAATAGGACGATGGACTTGATCATTGTAGTCTGCGAGAAGATATGATCTTTAATAAACATGATTTTTTCGTTATGTGGATTAAAAGCTATCGCACAATAAAGAAATATCTAATTGATAAAATGCCTGGAATGTATGCCCAAATTCACTACAGAATAGTTGATGGACAGATGCATTTGATTCTGTTTAATTGTACGGTAAATTAATGTAGATAACATTCTTACGGATTATTCTCCGTAAAAACTACATTCGGAATCGGTTACAGTTATAAAAAAATAAATTAGTATTCACAAACACTTGTTACATTTTACATTAACAAAAAGGTTTTGGGTTTGAATTTGATTTTGAGTTGAAATATATATACTGATGTATGATGAGTTCATTTATTTATTTATAATCGCATTAACAATGTACAACAATATTTATATATATAATAATAATAAAATAATAAATAAATAAAATAATAAACATTTTTATAAAAAAGTACCGAATTCTAATATGTGACCAAATGATATCAATTGGAATTGATAGGAATCAAACACAAAAAAATCATTCCAATCGGTTGAAAACGGATTTATTGAGTGACAAAATAATAAGAATTGTGAAATATTTATCCGTTTTTAGGGACGTCAAATAATAAGATTTTTCGGACAAAATACTACATACACAATATAATACAATTTCATAGGGTGCAGTAGGTATACAATTTGACTAAGAAACATAGTATACAATTTGACTACAAACAATTAGGCTAAATAATTGTACACAAAATATCGTATTATGTCATACATACCTAACTGTGTCATTCGTTTTAAATAATTGTTGTGATCAAATATATCAACAAACCTGTAATAACGCTATGTATTATCTTTCATTATGATTAATAAACTGACCTGGCTCTAGATTTATGTATGACTAATTAGTAATGTAATCTAATTCATATGTATGACTTAGTTGTTTTTATTTTACATAATAAGTGGACGTCGAGAAAATAATCATTTCGTCGGAGTATGATTTGATTGATTTATCGATTAAGGTCGGGATATGCGTGGAATAATTTAGATTTTTCAAATTAACGAACATTAGTCTTAAACATCATGTCTTTGTAGTACCTAATGATAAGTTCTACAAAATAATAGTTGAGTTGAGTTAATAAATTAACTGATAGTAAATTAATTCCTCATTCAGTCTCCGAGTGGTAATTAAAGTGGCACTCTACATTCATATGTCACCGAGTTTTAATGCTTACATTACAATTTCCACATTTATAATAACATAGGCATCACATTCGCATGAATACGCAAATTCACAAGTGAAGGACGACATTTTCAAATGTTTTCGTAAATTGAGTGGCCCGGATAAGAGTAAAACATTTTAATAATCTTAAGTAATAGTAATATTTAAGTGTTGTACCACCAGAATCAATAAATAGTCATATCAATAAATAGTAAGTAGGCTTCATAGTATGTTCATACGTATAATTCTACACACAAATAGAACGTCCATATTGCACAATCGATTGATGTTTCATGTTAAAAGCATGGTTTGTGAACACAACAATACGCCAAGGTTAAACTTATAAACGTTATACTTTCAAATCATCCAAACATCGGTTATGTTCTAGAATCTTCCACGTGAGAAAACAACATCACTTTGCGAAAGACCACATGAACGTATAAAATGTACACATACAAAATAACAACGTACTATTTATTTATTATTGATTCATAAGTACGATTTGTTCAATAAGACATTGCGAAAACTTTGAAATCGAAAACCTTAAAACGTTGTGAACCTAATCACAGACAAATAAATAATAAAATTAACGAATGAATTTTTATTTTATTACTAAAACCTACAAGCTTAGGCCTTCGTTAAAAGCCAAACTCAAAAAAACTTACTGTAAACTTATTATGCGTGTATTTAATAACCAATTAATATCGAATTGAATTCTGATTACAAAGCAAGACGGAAGGTTTATAATAAAAAAAAAAATACAAAATATAATGCATATTAACGCAACTGTTCCATAGATTTGACATGTTATTGAATGGACTATAGACAGCTTAATTGATAGTTTTGACGAATGATCAATTAACGGTAATGATTGTGCATGCCTTAGTCACAGATAATATAATACTGTACCCAATGTCGAATTGTAACATTATTTGTTATGTATTAATTGGGCGGATTAAGATTTCAAAATACTGCAATGTGTTGCCACAGATAACATAACACTAATAATAACTAGGTGTTGCTATATTTCAATGGTAATAAAAAACGGCAATCGTATTTTAGGACAGTTTTTAGAGCAAGAGCAAAATTTTATAAAAATAATTACGAACACAAACTGTAATATTATCTCTGAGTAAACAATAAATTTTGTATTTATGAATGTGGAACAGAGTCCGGACCTCAAAAAATTAAAAAAAAACATCCATAAAAAAACCGATTTTTTTATAATGCCAGAACCAGAAACTTTTATATAGAAAAATTAATACCTACTTTAAATATGAATTAAATAGTAAATAAAGCAACACTCTAAACCATTTATACCCACACTGTAGATAAGTATATAACATCTTTACTCTCTTATCACTTCATAATAAATAAAACACAACACACAAACCTTTTATTCACTTCACTAAACGTACAGTGCACTCCACTACCACAATAAATTAATTATAACAAAAGTTAACGTTGGCATGTCTTTATCAAGCGCGTTGAGTAAATGCGACTCGCACCAAGTGAGAGGCTATACCCACCACCTATCATCCTTCAAATTCCACCAGAATCATTATTACAGCATCTTTAATAAGCAATGTAAGACGGCAAATAGGTATACACAATATAGGTATTTCTATTGTGATTGACAGGTGAAAAAAAAAACGAAATGGTATTTTTCATGATTTAAAAACTCATCCTTAAAGAATTTTTGTCTGCCCCGGATTCGCCGGGGATTACCCTAAATTGAAAAAAAAGCTATGTTATTCGGTAAACGAATTTTTAAAATCGATAGAATAGTTTTTGAGTTATTCATTGCATACAAAATCGTTCATCTCTATAATATTCAATCAGATTTAAATTGTTATGACAATAAAAACATTGACATAAAATTATCCCATTCAACTGTTTATATGATTAATGTAAAATATAGACCGTATTTTATTGATGAGCTATTATAAATCAAATGAAAACTTACCGTTGATTTGATGTCTTTATTTAAATACAAATTGAGTATAAGACAGATTATCTAGTAGTTATCACATAATATCAAATTTCGTTACATAATAACCCGTCCAACATTCTTAAAAATTGCTGTTTTTGACCTAATTAAAAGACAAGGTAAAAAACTTTTTAATTTGTGCCATAGTTTGTATTAATATCAATTCGCTTTTAAATAAATAATAATAATTGAATTTCCATATTGGACCAGGAAGGAAAAATATTGATATTTATAAAATCTAAAAATCTAGATTTTACTTTATTAAATGTCGCTTGCTATAAGCGGATATTACGAAAGAAGCAACAATCTATTTAAAACTAACTTTTGTTTGAACGTGTTTATCACAGGAATTACTGGACTGACTTAGATATCTGTGAAATCTGAGTGCTAGACTATATAGGAACCTCTTCTCACGGGCGAAGCCGAGGCCGACCGCTAGTCAATAAAGTCTTATAAGGCCAGACGATTGTTATAAGTTAATGTATGCACATTTTTATAAATAAATAATATGTTAATGCGATACCTTTGATTTTCTTTTCTTGTCACGCAATGGCGCCAGCTGATATTACAAAACTCGATCTGCGTGTTGGTAGTGTTAATATAGGCTATGACAAAGCTATTTAATTATGCAATATTTAATGGAATAATAATTAATTATAATTATGGCATTTCTATTCTATTAAGGTTTACATGGTTTCTTATGTTTTAGAATTAGCATAATTCGATAATCACGCATTTGACTAGTGTTGCCATAGCTTTATAGACGTCACCATAAGAGGGAATGGAGATGAAAGATTAAGAAATCGTACCAAAATATGTATTAAATCGTTGTTTATTTTAAAAACTACGTTCCGACAAAGGGATATATCGATTCCGAGGTATTTCAAGTATAAAACCTATCTTATGTTCTTTCTCAGATCTTAAATAATCTTTGCGCTAATTTCACCCAAATTGGTTAAGTGGTTTAGGCGTAAAGCATTGAGAGACCGACGAAAGACAAACTAACAGAGTTACTATTGCATTTCACTACAAAGTATAAAACACAGTCGCCGCCTGTGTTTCTATGCTTAAATCTTTAAAATTGAATTATGTAATATAATAGAATTTGCCGCTTTTTCATTATTGGTCCACTCACAGTTTCAAGTTTCAAGTTAACCAGAACTTCTATCTAAAGACAAGATAACATAATACTATACTAGTATCTAAACTTATGCTGTAACGAGAAAGAAAAGTTTTTGACCGGACTTGAAATGAAATGAAACCTAGGATCCTATATCAGTAGCGATCCAGATAGCAGGGTTCTATTCTCGGTCTCTGATGAAGGATTCGCACGCACAATATCTAGTGACTCATCGTAGTGACAGTGCAAACATTTCTGCTGTGTCATGAAGTTACATAATATATGGTATATGAAATAGTAGTGCCTTTTGGCATAATTGGGTTTTCTGAAACACTTAGAATAATTTGATAACATTGCATGCTGCCATTGGGTTTGTTATTTGGCATTTTTGTTATTTCATAATAGGTAATTTTGCATTCTTTAATTTAAGTTCTCGTGTATGTTTATTTCATATTAAGCATGATAAGCGTAATCACACGTTAGAGATTTCGAAACTTTAGCTATAAAAACACATTATCTTTACACATAAGAATACATTATAATATTAATTTATTCATTCAGGCGTAAACATATAATTTTAACGTAACATCCAGAGGCAAAAAGAGCAATATTGTAATCGGATCCAAAAAGCCATTATGTCAACAACTAGGTTATTAAAACAAGATTTCGTAGAAGATTAAACTACCGGAATGACGACTGTTTAACGTAGCCTTCGTTCTAGAGTTTAAGATTTAAAAACGTGAACGTGAAGTTAAACTAAACCAATATTGTAAAAACGTTAGGATTGCGAATTTGTGAAATTTGTGACGTTGCAGCGGGTAATCTCTGTTGTGGGTCTACATTTTATTTTATCTTTACCTCGGGTCTTCCCGAGTGGAGTCGGGCCGAGCGGCTACTATAGTATAAAGCAAGCATGTATAAGCCTAATATAGTCCATAAGTTATTACCAACTAATTACGAAGACACTCGGAAATATGTTAGTTATAGTTTATTATGTTTGCACGGTTTGGAATTGATATAATGTGCTTATTAACTCACCTAATATCTAAACTTATATAACAGTGTTGCTTATAGTAGTATAATAAAAGAATATTTACTTAGGGTATTTAATACTTAGGAAGATTAAAAATTTATAACTACTTAGGTATTACTTACTGGAATATTTTTTTGGTATTGTTTAATTATTCAAAAGGGATTACATACATCAAGAATACACAAGAAATAAAAAAGGATTTCCTTATATTTCTTGAGTATCCCTATAAATAGAAATGTTGTTCGCCATGAGGTAAACAAGGATTAAGCAATGCTACTAAAATTTATCTCAATTCTCAATAGGTACACATAAATATGCAGAATGTAGGTGTATTAATTGTAGATTGTTTGGAAACACGGTTTTGCAATGGTTTGCTTGGAATGGTCAGTCATGTGATTCTTATACTTTCACCAGCTATAATTTGCATAACGTGATATAATAAAACTGCTTTACCCTAATTTTGCCAATCTAGACTTTGATAAGCCAATGTATTCTGTCGCATTATTATGTAAGCTTTAAACTCGTTTAATTCAATTGGTACTTGCAGTGATTAACATAGCTTCAAGTGTCCTTTCGTTAAATGTTAATTACTTTGCGTATTTTATTATAATCTACACCTATCTGCTTACTTTACTTTTTAGTTTTGATAAAAACAAGTCATTGTATATTCTGAGAGTTATTTCCATATGGCTTAGTATGGTAAATTACGAATCCAGAGTAGATACAGTGAGATAGATTTGATCTAGATTAATTACCGAGCTGTTGCTCGGAGCTTTGCTCGCACGGTCTTAAAAAACTTTCGTCCCGTATTAAATACCCTTGGGAGCGAGCGGGAATTTATCGAGATCCTTCCTTAGCGGATGCCTACGTAATAACATCTATGTGCATGCTAAATTTCAGCCCGATCCGTCTAGTGGTTTGGGCTGTGCGTTGATAGATGATTAGGTCAGTCAGTCATCTTTGAGTTTTATATATTTAGATTAATGTTATAACAATGCAGTGCCTTTGTTTGAAGGGTGTGGCGATACTTAAATCCAATGATCGTCAAAAAGCATATTATAATAAAAATATAAAAAATATAACTAAAACAGATATTGCTACGCTGCTGGGGACGAATATCGATGTCAATATAATTTTATACATCACGTGATAGGCAGAATCGTAACGCGGATCATGTGTGTAATGAGTATGTTAATGTTAAATGTTATAAATACAAAAATTTATAGATTGTATAGGTTCTGATGGATAGACCCTCATTTTTGTTATTGACTCAATGGCGTTTAGTATCAAGCAAGCTGGTGGTGAGTGTATATTTAGAATAAATAAATGAATACTCATCTATAGGTTAACATATACAAATGAACACAAACAAATCACAGTAATCAATAGCTTTAAAGAATCGATCAATCATAGCGTTTAACCTCACTTCGTCCGATGTTATCTAGTAATAGAATATTTAACTGCGACAGTGAAGTCCACATGATTTAAAATGATCCTTGACACTGCAATAGTTTACTTGTGTGATAAACTAAGAGAAGCTTTTTGTTCAAAGCATTACTATATTTAAATAATTTGATAAAACAATTGCATACATATTTTAGTACTTGAAGTAATTGCCGCATTAATACAAAGAAAAGGCAGTAATAAAGACATAATGGACCCAAAATATTCCATGTATCGTGACCGTTTTAAACGAAGACAGAAAACAAAGAGTGATATGTTAATGACGAGCGTTAAAACAATTAGCAAAGAGTATTGTAAGGAATCTTCCATCTGTGGTCTAAAGCATTTGGTCGAAGACACGTCTTGCATGGAAAGGTATGTGAAAGTACTGTATTACTGGAGTGGACTTGTACCTTAGACACGTTTCACCAGACAGAAGTGCACGGTTATGTAACTTAAAGACTACTGTCGTTATGTCATGGATGCAGTATACACTGTTTCTTTCTATTTTGAACAAGAATGCGATCGCTTTTATGCGGGTATTGGGAATAATGCTGTTTTAACATACTTCGAAAAGGAGGCTGCCATTGCGATGTGCAAGCCCTTTTATAGATATTCCCAAAAAGGATGGAAGATTTTCAATTCGTAGCGAGTTTTTTTCAAACTGAAATATACCTACTAAAATTTATATCTCTATAAGAGGTCATATTCAAATAACATGAATATTTTCTATAAACGCGAATTTCTGCGATACTAAATATATACCTAGTTTTATCACATTCATAGTATACCAGTTATAAATATTAAAAGTATCAAATTATAACAACTAAGAAGAAGCTTATACATTAAAATCAAACAAACACCTTGAGAAAAAACGCGTGTTCGAAAAAGTGATAATGGATGAAACCTTTTAGCCTTTCTTTATTTCGCTCACCTTGACGAGATTTAGAAATTACATCTTGTATGATTGATTTTAGTACCTTTGCTTTATTTAAAGTAATCAAATTACGAATAGTAATAGTTCGTTTATAAATATTACATATTTACAGATGTAAATTAGATTAACTAAATTACTGTAGTAATATTTATTAACTTATCTACAAGATAAGCTTAACTTATTCTTTCTTCACTTGTATGGTATAAATTATATGTAGATATACGTGCAAACAAAGGAGTCGTCTAACAAAAAGGATTGCCTGTTATTGATGGAATAGAAATGTTATCGAAAACTGTTTTTTTTAATTATGTTAATTATCTGTATCTTCTTGATCATATATATCGCACGAATAGCATTAAATATTGAGAAATTTTGAAAGAATAGAAAAAATTTGATCACGAGGCAGGATTCGAACCTGCGTTTCTTGCCTAACCGTAGCAACGCCTAGCCTCTCGGCCACCCGTGATCCTGCCACAGTAATCGAATTTCTTCTACTCTTTCGGTTTCATGTGCCTAAGGGGCACCCCACGCAATTCAATGCTATAAAACTAAAAATTAGCATTAAACATTTCTATTTCAATTAACTCAGGCAGAGCGTACCTTCAAACGCGTCCTATTTCTAACTAAACCCTGAGATGCATAATCATAATTCATAATAATGAGATTCATTTTTATTACTTGCTTCAGAACAATATGGATTATAACCATGTTAAGTGCTTTAATATGCTCCATATCTCTGGTGTGGATGACGTTTGAACGGTATTACCAAGCTCCGTTGGTGACCACCCAAATGCCTGAGGGAGTCTCTGTCAGCAAAATCATCTTCCCAGCTGTTGGTATATGCACCAATAACAGAATTAGTAAGCGCTCGGTTACCGAGTTGGCAAAACAATTGTAAGTGTTCGTGTTAAAATTTAGAATTAGATCTACGAATACACAAAACGTAATAAAATGGTATAAGATAACGTATGATTGCATGGTCTATAAAAATGTAAGTTTTACGGTCAGTAATTAAAAAAGAAAACACAGCAATTATTTTCAAATGATAATGGCAAAATATGGGTTTTGTATCAAATTAACAACAACATTCAGCAAATTTATCAATAAATTAATCGCATTTAGCCAACACTACCATGCTATACTTTCAGAATAAGAGAACCTCGCAACAAGAAGTATAATGAAGAGCAAATGCTAGAGCTTCTCTTCGGATTGGGTCTGTTCTACAACATGCAGCGGATGAACGATAAGATTATCGATGTTAAGAAGTTGCACCGTGCCCTGGGAGAGTACGACGTCAATGAGCTCATGAGAAACGTAGTTGAGGATTTTCAATCTTTCTAAAGGATAATTCTTGCTTTAAACATTTGTAATAGTATCTTTATATATATAGCGGGCAACTGAGCTGGTGGTTCGCCTGGATGGTAAACGATCACCGCCGCCATGAACATTCGCATAGGAGGAGGTAGCATGGTCGACTCCCACATGAGTATCTACTAAAAAGTCTTCACGCCTGTTATGTTGCTATATCTTCAATTTAAAAGAGTCATCTTTCACTCTATACCCTGATCCCCGGGGATCAAAGCGCGGGCTTTCATTGGGTTACAAAAGTTGCGTATTAAGAATATAGTCGTAAATTTGGTACACACTGTAATAAATTTGGTATTTTTGATCGAATTTTGAATAATATTTAAGTATAGGATGCAAGATTGCCGATATCTACTACTAATATATATTATTATAGATAGGTTACATTAATATCCTAAAGTAATGTTAAAAAATGGCTGTAGGGCTTAAGACACATCCATTTCAAATTCAATGTATACTTTTTACAATTATAAGAAAACAACATTAACTACTAGCTTACTTAGCTTTACTGCTTTGGTTAAGTCATCAGTCATTTGATACTGACGTAAAAAGGTTTCGTGATGCGTTAATAAATACTCGGCGAGGACAAACGTTAATCTTAATCCAATAAGATTGAGCCTAATCGATGTTATGGGCTATTTATTATTAACAGCGATGTCGTAATATCCCCTTTAAAATCCCTCCTCCTTTGTTATTAACTAATCTGTGTTTTATTTAGAAGTTTATAACATGAGTAAGGACTAGATAGGCCCGTGTCCCCTAGTGGGGTATGGGGCAGATGATATACACCTGTTTCACTGATCGATTTTCTTTAGGGACAAGTGGGAGGATACACCTTCTGTGTCCTGCCAGACTGAGACATTTTTGCGTACATCTCCAACGGGAATGAAAAATCGAAACAGAATAATAAGTAAGGATAAGTATTTGGTTTTAGCTAACTCCAAAGTGTGAAGATATTCTGGTGCGTTGTTCCTGGAACGAAAGCCCCATGAACTGCTCCGATTTATTTGACTTTCGATTGACTATGACCGGTTATTGTTGTACATTCAACTATTTACGCAGTTCTGACGTAATGTTTGAAGAGTATGTATAATTTATTTTCTATTATTTAAGAAGGATTAAATCAGTTACTTCTTATTGTTGAAAGTAATAGATCATTTTTATTTATAACAAGCGGTTCGCTCCGTCTTCGCTCATGGTACATTAATGACACTCAGGAATTAGGTATAACGGAACGGAGAAATCATATTTTTAAATTCAGTCGAGTAGTTCCTGAGATAAACGCGTTTAAACAATCAAATATGCTTTTCAGCTTTATTTTATAAGTTAGATATATAGAATGTGTATCGAAAAACGTGGAACTTACTTTAGAACGACCGGCGAATTGGCGATTCTATATTATAATATTTTTAATGTGTATTTTTTGTAACTGTATAGGATTCACGTCCAATACTATTCATTATTAAAACTTCAATATGTCAAAAAATAGCCATTTAACGTAAAAAATCATAACAAATCGCAGTATGGTAATAATAGTAGTAAGTGAATGAAGTTCTTATCAGAAAATAAAGTCTTTAAACCGAAATGTATGTTATAAATATATTTTGCACAACAGAAACAATGAGGCACGTAGTACTGATATGTACATTTATGGCAATAAGTCTAGCTTCGATTTCGACCAAGGACTAAAGATTCTGCTGCGTTTAAATGAGAGCGATGACTTCTACTACAACGTGCCTTTGAAAGGAGCTCAGGTAATGTTCATTTCAAAACATAAATATTTTTGATAGTTCCACATATACGGTATGTTTGAAACATTAATAACAATTAACAAAAATATTTAACACAAGTTGATAATCACAACATAAAGTTATTTCCAAATTCCAGCTGCAGTTCTCAGATGCATATGATTTTCCCGATGCGCCGAGCGGCAGTTTTTCTATGCAGATAGTTAGTCCTAATGTACAGGTGACATTATACGTATTATGTGGGTATATTTTAACAAACTTCAGGCTGTCGACTCGTAACATTCAGGTTTCGAAAATATACGCGATCTTGATGGAAATTGACTCAGATTGTCTTTAAGAGACATGAAGGGAACAGTCAGTGACACATCTGGCCGACACACATCAGTTACCATAGATGTGAACATTATATAATCCAGAATGATAGAATAACAGAAGAAACTGTAGTGTTATGAATAAATTATAATAACAATAGATACAAAGAACAGTATAGGTAAATGTCTAAAATTTCAGATGACTGTTATAGTAACAGCAAGTTTCACAGAAGCATCACGAGATATACAACATGTGCCGGTAAAACTGCGAAACTGTTTATTCTACGACGAATCCCCATATCTCCCATTCTATACACACAGTGATTGCTTGTTGAAATGTCGAATGTACTTTTTGATGAACAAATGCAACTGTACACCCTTTAATATGCTCAAATTAGCTCACACTAGAACATGTGACGTAAGGGATATACCATGCTTAAGGATCTTTAATGGTAAGTATTTTTACTATAATATCAAAACTCTTTTATATGCGTAGGTATACTGTGGCAAAATAAAAATATTAATTTCACGATGTCAAGGAAAATACACTTACATAAACTGCCGATATACTACTACTCAAGGACTTTTTTATTGATTAAAGAATGTTTTTTTAATTTTTGTTTAAACATTGTTGTAGCTCAATCAATGGCTGTAAGACCAGATATTGAATCTGTTCCATCTGAATTAGAACTGAATCTCGTGTCAGGAGGCATTCACTGCCCCATGTGCTACCCGACTTGTTCGAAGACAGCTTACAACTACGATTTTACTAATATAAACTTATACCCTGACCGTACCGACGTTGATTCGATTAAGGACAAGATGGATTGGCTGTAAGTGAAAGTTGGATTACGCAAAATTGTACACAAATAAGTGATTTAGCTATTACATAAATAATATAATTGATAAAACGGGCATTAATGGTTCAGAATTGAAATTTATCGTCGTATTTCGAAGCTCCTAAATGCGGTGTTATTGATGGGTCCTTCATTCCGAAAAGCGGCTTTGTCAATTTTCGACTTGGGACTACCGATTTTCTGCAACCAGATTTTCATATCTTCCACAGCGTTATGGGGCCCCTGTAGTTGACCAATGACTGTGCCTTGCGGTGTATTCATCACCCATCCCTTCAGACCTAGCTCTTGAGCTTTTTTCTGTGTATGCTTACGAAAGAATACACCCTGAACCTTGCCAAACACTTCAAAATCAGCAGTAATCAAGCTGGATTTTTTAATCCCAGCCATTATTTTACACTTTGAAGTAACGTAGAAAAAATTGTTCCATCTTGTGTCATAATATTTTGATACCGTTTGTTTACATTGTTGTTAGGGGTGACGAAAAATGTTTCCTAACAAATTTGTGTTCACTAACAAAAAGGTTGCTATACACTAGGGTAACGTAATAATCGTAACGTAAAGAAAACAATATGAACTGATATACTGATATATTTGGGTGATTTTTAAATTGTAACTCTAATTTTTAGTATTTTTTTATAATATAAGTTCCTAGATGTTATTTGAAAAATAAATTTGTGGCTCATTGCCAGAACTAAACACGTGCAACCAAGATAGATATGAATCGGTCTGTTTGTAAACTAGATAGCATTGTTGAGCTTTCAAACTTGTTTCAGATATGGCGCGAATTTCACTGGAACTTCAATTGTTCACGTGAAGTATGGCAGAGAAGTTGCAGACTGTTACGGGCAGAATGTTATAATGAAATGGTTCGACTTAATTAGTGAGTAGGCCTTAATTCAGTTCAAGTTTCGAGGTATAGTTTGC
Organism: Zerene cesonia; assembly: GCF_012273895.1. Taxonomy (NCBI): domain Eukaryota; kingdom Metazoa; phylum Arthropoda; class Insecta; order Lepidoptera; family Pieridae; genus Zerene; species Zerene cesonia. The sequence goes on along the minus strand of NC_052113.1, from coordinate 2,320,182 downwards.
TTGGAATTTTGCTCTGAAATACTGTTAGTTGGTCGATATATTTTTTTATGACAGAGCTAGCAAAGTAGCAGGCGGGTAACCCGATGTTAAGTAGTCACTACTGTCCAGAAGCCCTTGTAACAGAAGAGGTGGTACGGGTGCTTTGCCGGCCTTTAAGTGACATATACTCTCTTTTCCTGAAGGCTCCAATATCTTAAATGTATATGGAATAATCTGTCTTTTCTGTTATTTTTGCACGACAATTGGTAAATAATACATTGTTTTAATAATTTAGATTTACTATAAATGAAAATTAGGCACTGCTCCAATTTATTTCCAGGTAATATAGGCTCGACGTGTGGCTTTGTCACGGGGTTCAGCTTCGTGTCTGTCCTTGAGTTTATATACTTCTATACAGTAAAGTTAGTGCGAGATTATGTTCTTCGGCTACGGCGGGAGAGGCGAATTGCGAGCGAAGCGTCAACGCCTGCGCAGTTTGAGCACATTAGCCGATATCGACCGATTTACTGGAACGAAATAGCTGGTTCGACAGCGTGGCGATTAAATACTCCTGATTAATAAAATGTATCAATAGGACAGTTTATCGTTAGCCATACCGCCTTCAGAATGTGTTTTGTTCACTTGTACTTTCTTTAAATTACGTATATAATTTTCTATTTATTTGGATGATAATGTGTTTATAGGAATATTATTCGTCTCTGATCTTTAAACAGATAGAAATGAAAGTAATTTCTTTACTGGTTATTGCTCCACAGCATCATCAAATTGGCTTTTATTTGTTTTCATATAGCATTATTCCGAACTTAAGTAGGTACTAACAAATAGTCAAAAATATATTTAAACTAGCTTTTCGCCCGCGGCTTCGCCCGCGTAGAAATCGCTTATATCGCGCGACATGGTAAGGGGTATTTTCTTCGCATTAAAAAATTATGTTCTATTCTTTCCCACGTTTCGCTCCATCATCATACCAAGTTTCATCAAAATTGGTTTGACAATAACGAACTTTCATACAAACTTTCATCCCCTCTTTCAACCCTTTCTACCCTTTTTTCGCAATAAAAAGTTGCCTATGTCCTTTCCCAAGTTAAGTTCTATCTTCATGCCAAATTTTATCAAAATCGGTTCAGTGGTTTAGGCGTGAAAGCGTCACAGACAGACAGACAGACAGAGTTACTTTCGCATTTATAATATTAGTAGGGATATAGTAGCAAAGGCGTTTGATTCTTTTCCCACGTTATAATCATTTCTCGCTTTTTTATTTGAATATTAAAGTAGGTTATCACCACAAACATCAGTAGAACCATTATTGTATTGTATTTTGTGCATTCATAATAAATACAAAGCAACATAAGAACACCTGTGGTTTCACACAGTAATCGGTAGATGTAATCATCCATAATTGCCGACTGATTTGGAGTTGTATCATTGTGAATTATCGTTTTATAGGATAATGATCCAGTAACGCGTAAAATAAGTATTCCAAATATTATATAATATTATTCAATAGAAGCATTGAAGAGTTGTTAGAAATATGAAGAGTTGTTAGAAATATGAACTCTTCAAATAATTACGTTAATATTTGGTGGGATAGCATAAAAAGTCTACCTGATACTACATCTATTCATGGATTTAGGTTTATTACTGACTCTGAGAGGCACTGGATTGAGAGGTTTGATATTATGCATTTTCTGAATTCATAAATTCACCATGAAATTAATCAATAATCATAGTATCCTACATTTTTAAGAACCTATCTAAATATCGAGAAAATCTATGCTTACAATATAACAGAAAACGCTAACCTACTTTCACTTCATCAGACGCATTTTTAAATCAATATTCAATAAGTTTACAATATTAAAACACTAAACGTTTACATTAGTAAAGGGAGATTGTTTCATATTTTTCACCATAAATTAATGTTAAAAAGCACTAAATTAATATTCATTGACATCTATGATGGGGATTATCCTATTCTAGAACATTCTGGTTGATATTCGTATCGTTGTCTTGGTACTGTTCATCATTACTTATTGCGGCCCAGTACAGAGCGTTCTTAAACAATCCGATATCTTTCGTCGTTGAGACCACATATACGGATTGGAACACCAACTTTCCTACGATAGCTATCTGCGAGAGCGATAACACAGCTCGTATTGAGGAAATCTCGGATGGGTAAGTGCTACATTATTGTACAACTAAACATTATGATGTTTAGTTGTACATGTGTGTGTGATTAAGTACATTCTAATAATTAGAGATACCTAAACCCCGGTTATATAACTTGCTAGAGTAAGCTTGCGATTGTTAATACCAACGTCATAATGAGATTAAGGGTTACATTATTAATTTTTAAAGTAATACTCAAGCTTTGTATAAATAGGTAACGTCGGTAAAAAAAAAACCCCTTGGTTTTCAAAACTTAACCGTTATTAAGTACTTCCATCCTTTCTAAGTATGCTTTTTATATTTTCTACTTGTAAAACTTTTAGTATATGGGGCAAGGATCACGACTTTAACATAGAGGAAGTTTTGAAGGAATTAGCATTTTACAAAGGCGTTGCGTATTATACGAGCGAATTTTGCAATGCAGAAAACGCTTTGTCAGAGTGTTTTGCTGATAACATTACGTATTATGTGAATCTGGTGAGTTGTTGTATGTGGTTGAAAAGTAAATACATTCATTAATGATCAAAATTTATAATAAATTACTAAATATATATCAAATTTATTTCACACAATTTGATATAGCTATAAAATATACACCTAAAGGAGATAAACGAGTCTAGCATTATAGAAATGTAGATTATAAAAAGTACTTTATTTAATAACAGATCAGAAGTAACTGCAATGAAATAATATCTAATTGTTCGTGGAATGGCATCAGTTTCGACTGTTGCAAGTATTTTCGACCCATGGATACAGAGTTTGGGGTTTGTTTTGCAATCAACACCATACAAGGAAGGTAGACAGATTTTTCATTTCTATTTTCTGCAGCACAATAGTCGTATTCATAAAATTCAGTCCGATTCAATAGTCTCAACTGCACTGTAAAGCATCTCATTAGGTACGTTTAATTGATACAGGACCATTCATTAGTCCATATTTCGCATTAGAAACGGCAACTTTTGTAAAATCAATAATTTTTCTATTTTACTAGAAGTTACATTAATAGTACTAGTACTTACTTATGTAGCAACAAATCTTTGACCTATTTTGATCAAACATTGGTAAGAACACTACCGACTTTTGAAGTAAGTAAAAGAAAAAACACGCGCGCATTAAAAAGACAAGCGTCTACGTCATGTACTTTTTTATACGAAACATGCAATGTTCCCAATTCAATATTTCTACATCCAATCTAATTCCACGTATTTTGCATAATATCTAAAGATTGATTACAGAGAAAGACATCCGCCCCGTTTGGAACTGGTGAGCAACCGGACAACTGGCCCCGGCGCGATGATGTTCAACGTGCTCGTCCCGGGGAGGGTGTTCGTTTTAAATGAAGAGGAAGTACCCTCCATAACGACCCCTGGGTCTGATATCATGAATGTTGGCCCGGAAATTTATAGGAAGTAAGATTTTACAGGCTCATGAAGTTTGACGTTGCGAGTTCTCCCTTCATCGCGTTCTTTACGAATCACTAATTGCTATAAATTTATTTACAGGCGTCTCATTTCTATAAAAGACATTGCAAACGACGCTGGTGCCAGATTAATATCACCAGAAAAGCGTAAATGTCGCTACACCGATGAGAATATATTGGACGTATATCCCCATTATTCATATACCGCATGTACAGTACAATGCAGAAAAAACGCTCAATTACGCACTTGTAATTGCACAAATTTCTATATGCCTAACATAGAAGAACATTTAAAGTGCAATGTTAGCGGTGTTATTTGCATAAACAATAATTTAAATGCGCTATCGGTATGTTTGAGCTTTATTTCAATAGTTTTTGTCAAGTTAAGCTTAAAAAATATGTTACTTCCATATTTTTTGCTTATAGCAGCTAAAATTATTCCAATATCGATTTGATTAACTAATTAGCAAGAAAACATAAACTCTGTACAAATGTACTCAATTTGCTAGGACATTTATTTGATAAAATTATAATCTTAGAAAAAACATGAAAATTATTAGGTATCTAAATCAAAATAAAGCAAGGACCCATTCCTCAAATGGAAAATGACTGATAACATGTTTTTATATACCTAGCTTTTCCCAATAGATTCTGTTTATGGAAAATAGATGACTGAACTTCTATGTTTTACTCTATTAACCAGATCGAAACCTTATAATGGTATCTTCTGGGCATATAACTCACCTCGGGATAATATGGCAAACTAGAGATATGGGTGGGCTAATAAATTCTGACACCTGCCCACCTAACATATTTTTATTTCCATTTTTTTTTTTTGCTCATGACCCCTTTTTATGGATGCCTCATTATAGGTACTCAGAGCAAGATGGTCATCTCGAATTGGCCTCTTCTGTGATTGTTTGCCATCCTGCACGGAAGCAGAAATATCTATTGTAAAGGATCTTAAAAAGCCTATAGATGATAATTATGCTAGAATAGAAATAGAGCTTGCATTCCTACCTAGTGAAAGATATAGAAGGAATGTTGTACGTGGAGCACTTGATTTGGTTGGTGAGTCAGTAATACTTTAATGAAAAAATATAACGTTTTAATGAGAAATCCTTATCATGACCTTCTATCCTCTGTGGCTTCAAATACATTTTATGTTTAAATTGATTATTTATTTATTATTTTGAATTATCATTAATACATAAAAATTTGCTCATTTTCTAACCCTTTTTGTTAATTAAATTGCATTGTTATATTGCTACAAATTAAATTAATTGAATTATGTTCAGTATCAACAGGTGGAACAGGCGGCCTTTTCCTCGGAGCAAGCATTCTCAGCTTTGTGGAATTAATTTACATTATTTTAATACGGCCTTTCTGTAACATATATGCGAGGCGCAACGAGGATCCCTGGCATAAAAAGTTTGGCCGAAAGCTCGAAGAGAACAAATTTGGGAGACGTTCGGTGAAGTTCTTGAAGAGAAATACGAGAGTAAAATGAAATTTATAGCTAATAACATACATGGCACACATGCAACATTTTAATATGACAATAACTTTACTACCCAATAAAAGTGTTCACACCTTACCCATGTAATTATTCATAAAAATTCCTTATTATCTATACAATACTCTGTTACAATTTCCTCAAAAATTCCCAATACCTTGTCTCTATAAATTGCATCTTCATCAATCATTGTCCTCATAAATTTTGCCTTATCCTTAGAAAGTATTTCTTCAAATCGAGCAGAATCAGTGAATATTTTTGTTGTAAGCTCATCATCCATCCAAAATTGTGGGACCAGGCAAGCCGTTAGTACAAGACCCCAGGGTCTAAATTCTTCAGCTGATTTGTCAAGTTCCTCAAAAGTTAAGACGTCTCTTATCAATATATCATTGTTAATTAATTCCATTTCAAGAGCATCGTAGTAGAAATTCAGGAACAATTTAAAGTTTTCTTCACGGAAATCTCTCTCCAGGTTGCAATATAAGAGAAGCATTATGTCTCCAGCAGGAGGATGACATCTTACAGCTTGGAAGTCCACTAATAAACAATCGTCTGGTACTTCCAGCCCATTAACTGTCGAGTAACGGAATAACATATTATTATTCCACAAATCTCTGTGGCATATCACATTTCTATACTTTGGAGAATAATTAGCTAAATCTAAAGCCGCTTTCCAAACATATGTCCATTTCTCTATACATTTACCAATAACGATATCATCTTTAGCATATTTTGAATGACTTTTAACAACTTCCAAAGCTCCAATCATACACTGAATATACCATGGGTCGGAAATATGATATCCACCTTCATCTAAATATGCTTCAAATTCATCATTGACTCTGTATGGGAGGTGGAGGTCCTCTGATTTTCTTTCTTCATAAATTATTGTTGAAGCATGTAAACGCGCTAGAGTTCGTAATGCCTGTAATGTGTGAGCTTTATCAAATGTCTTTAATTTATTTCGCACTCTGTATCCGAGAGTATTCAAATTTTCAAATACCATAGCATCCTTTAAACCAAGTATTAGCTCTGGACTCCATGATTTTATCCCTTAAAATATGAAAATGGTTTTATTATAACTTCATAATTATATCGACTTCATGATACAAATTTAATAAAAAAAATAAAATTCAAAAACCGACCTGTTATATGTATTCTTTCCTTAATTACAGTGTAAAATTTCAATTCTTTATCGAACAGTTTAAGGTCCTGTACCATAGCTGCTTTTGCTTTATTGCTCTTGGATATAGATTTTATAAAGCAAATTAGATTTTTAAGCTCCCCATTATTTAACTGCGCATTAATGTTTAATTTTAGATAATCACACAAAAATCCTAACATATGTTTACTAGCAAACTCAATAGAATACGTGTGCGCGACCACTTTTTCTGTTCCAAAATATTTTTCAGTAACTAGTTTAATGTTATCTTCGCTAATATAATGCTTAATTTCATCACTATTTGACATGTCGTTTTTACTTATTTTTATACAGAGTTTCAACTAAAATTAGAACTACGATCGTTCCAAATACACAATAATAAACTGTTTTAACATTACACTATTAACTAAACTATTACATGGTGTAGGTAATATTAATTATTATCAGCTCTGAAATGTGTTTAGTTAAGAATTAATCTAACATACAGTGCATATCGGAATGTAAATATTGTACCAAACTTAAGACGATTTATTTTGATTTCAAGATAGGCAAAATGTACCTTTCTACTATTTCATCAAATAATTCCGAAACTCTATCGTAATAACATTCACTGTTCTTAGCTGAGTCTATGAAATAACTGCTACGAGAAATGGAATCGAATTCATGATTTTTTTCACCCCCATCACGAACACCATCTATTGTATCAGCAGGTATCATTATTATAGGAACAATTAGTGATGCTTGAATGATACCAAACAAAATACTCTCTTCATACGCTTGTGACAGTTGCTCTCTACTAATAAATTCCGATACGTTTAAATTTTCAACTTCCATTGCATTTTTTAGACAATTATAATAGACATCTAATATGTCTTTTGTGTGCGTTAAACGAAATTCCTTTCTCGTATTAATAAATATAGCTGCAGTTAAGTCTATCATCGGGCACGCATACAACGCAGTTTGGAAATCAACAATTAAAGCATGCAATTCACCATTGTAAGGTTTAAAAAAAACATTATTAGCCCAAATATCACGATGGACAACCACATTTCGATAATGTGAAGAGGGCTTGGCTGAATTATTAGCGCGATCAAACAAGTCAGGAATAATTTTATCAACGAGTAAGATGAAGTTTGGCTCATCTTTGTATGCGGAGTATGTCTTTAGATAGTCCATAACCCCGTTTCGCCCAGTGTCCCTCCACATCTGCCCCCTTGCTGGTTCACTTAAATATTCGCCAAAGTCTTCCCATATGCTATATGGTCGTTTCAGTTCTTTCGATTTACTGTTTTCAAGTATAAATGATTGTGCATGAAATTTGGCCATAGCTTCTACAGTTGCGACTGTCTCTTCGTAAGTGAAGTTATTTTTACAGTCGGGCATTGTATAACCAATTTCGGTGACATCCTCGAAGACTAAAACGTTATCTTTTGCGTAAAGTAATTCCGGGTGCCATTTTCTTGTTCCTGAAATACATTTAGTAAATAAATAAAATTGATATAAAATTGATACTTAGTGTAAAGTAAGAATACAAATAATTTTTGTTTTATACATATTTATAAAACAGAAGTAAGAATTAAGAGTTGATGCGTTTGTATATATATTTTTAACGGTATGTATAAATAATAAAATATAATAGTTTAAAAAAACTATAAAACACGCTTTAACAAAAATCATATTTTGCAAATTGAAAACTGGAATAATTTTATCAAATTAGTGTATTGTCATCGGTCCTCAATAAATCTACAAAGTTTGAACGAAATCTGGCCGTTTAAAGTGGGTCAAAATCGCGCCCAAAGAAGTCAGTTACAAACAAACAAACATACAAACAAACAAACATACAAACAAACAAACATACAAACAAACAAACATACAAACAAACAAACATACAGGTGAAGCTAATAAAAAGCGTGTAAAAATAATAGGTAGTATAGATATACATAATTTGAGGTGTGAATATAAAATTATGTAAAATATATAAGTAAATAATTCAAAATAAGAAAATATTAACTGATATAATACAGCTTACCTTCATATTTTACAAATTGATTGAAAAGCGAACTCAATAAAACGAACTCCTTTTTGAAAAAAGTCGTTTCACGTAAGTATTGAGCTTTATACTCATCGAATCTTGGTATGCATTTCACGAACAAAATCACTCGAGACTCGACCTTAGCTTTAACATCGATAATCAACTTTAAATGTTCACCTAAATAACCGACAAGTTCTTCCGAATAATTTTGCAAAACAAATTGAAAAGAATCAATATTACTGTAACCGCATTTCTCTAGAATAAATTTAACTTCGTATTCCTTTAATAATTCCATTATCACGTTCAGTCTGGGTGCTGTGTGTGAATAAATAAAGGTTATTTATCTTTTATTTGTATTGTCTTATTACACCACTAGTATTATAGACATTTGTACATCTACCTAATACTTTAAAGATGTGTGTGTTTAACGATGCCGCTTGCTATCACAATGTACATTAATTAACTATTAAAGTATTTACGTACTGATTTAACTGAATAGAGTATTTATTTGCATTAAGTGAAACAAAACATCGTCACACGAGCTCTTTTAAAATATCTGTTGATAAAAACGGGACATACTATGCGAGTATATGTTTTACTTATTTAAATTGGAGTGATATTTTAGTAAGTTTTTTTAAAGGTTAATGGGGCTATTAATATCAAGTCATAAATCATATTGTATTTTTTTGCCTTACAGTTTACTTTCCCTACTTGAATTTAAATATCAAAATTATATTGAAACGCTCATATAATTTAGAAGATCAATGAAACACCAAACATAAAAAATGTCATTTATTTACAAGCCGAATACATCAGCAGTCACATTTAAATCCAAAACTTGATTTTCCAGAAGCTTCTTTAACTTTTTCTCTTTAATTTTTTCATAATTAGCCTTGCATAATTGTTCAGGTTTGGGCGCCGATACTTTGGGTATTTCTTCATCATCACTTGTATCGGCATCTACCTCCATAGCTGGTTGCTGATCATCAATTTCTTCTACTTCTTGGCATCCAGATATCAGTTCTAAGAATGATGTACTGAGTGACGTCACTGGTGGCACCATGTATGATGATGATGATAGAAACTGAAAAGTTTATAATATAATTTTATGAACAATAGAGATACGCTTGACCACTAACTCAGTTGCTGGAAATGATACGCAGAGAAGATGGAATAGACGGTAAGAAAAACATATTATAAATAGAACCATCTGTGTTATGTTGGATACTGGATGGTGTAAGAAGTGTATTGTTAATCAGTTTCAGATCAGTTTAAGTAGCAATTAAATTGGTAGAAATTATAAATATATGAATAAAATATAATCTTCTTCACAAATACAACTCACCAGAGACGTAGCCTTGTGTCCCAGCGACTCTTGATTCAATTGCTGAATTTCAGCAACCGCTGATGACGTCACTTCAGAGACTTGCTGTTCAGCCAACAGCGTGCTGAACTTGGACGCTGGCAGGTTCCTGTGCGTTATCGCTTCTAGTTGCTTCTTTGATGACCGTTCTGGCTCTAGACTATATAACTCCTGTAAATACATTGTATTGGAAATTTATTTCAACCCTTTTTTTAATGCCATAGCAGGCAACTGAGCTGATGGTAACGATCACCACCGCCCATGAATATTCGCAAGGTAATGCCTCTGCGAATGTGCTGCCCGCATTTACGAGGTAAGGAATAAGGAAAAGATCGATAACTGGAAAGAAGGAATGAGCTGGGGAAGATTAGGATAAGGATAAGGAAAAGGAAACGGAAACCCTAAAAAAGCTATAAGTACTTATATTCATATAAGTACTTAAAGCATTTTTTAATAAATAAATACTTATTATTCATTTTGCAATATAAATAGGCATAGACTCTTAGCATATTTGTGCAGTTGCTTAGATGATAATATATTTTGTAATCATTTTGAAAGCATATGTATTGTTATTATTTTACAAAAAAAAAACAATCTTCAATATAAACTCACAGAGTTATTCCTCAATAGATAAACAGTAACATCGTTACGAGTTGTGTTCCCGAACGCACACTGGCTGATTGCGCCTTCTTCTGGGTCTAATAGACGCTTGCGAGACAGCACTGGAGTGGAATCGTGTGGTGTGAACACAAACACTGTGAGGAAAAAGCAATTGTTGAATTATCATCGTTATAATATGGCATTTGGACGTTAGAGAAAGAAATAATGACTAAATAGTAAAAAGAAATGAGCAGTAAAAGTAATAAATAAAGATTTTGTACTATGAGACATACCATGTGTTACCATATTTATATTATATGCCTTCTCTTTATTAATTTTAATGTGCCTTGTTGTTACACGAAAAAAATACTATATACATGAAATCAATACATACACATAGAATAAAATCAAAAATTTTGAAATAAATATATTTGAAAATTTGAATAACAAGCTCATATTGGTATATTATAAAAGCTGTCAAATTAACACTTACAAAAAGGGGCCTTACCATCATTATCCTGGTTGACAACCATCATCCTGTTAGAGAATGGATCAGCTACGAGACACGTGGGACTGTTCTGTACCATCCACTTCATTGTTAGAGACAACAGACTCCACACGGCTAGACAGTAATCCGTTGTACATACTAACTGAAATATTAAAATTTACATGTAAATAATAAACTAACAATTTCAAACTAACAATACAAAAAAGACCACTTATAATTTGATTTTTTATATAAAAAAATCGGGATGGACAAAAGAAGTGATAATTTAAATTTATTTCCGACAGATATACATATAGTGCTGTGGGTTAGAGTGAAAGAGGTGGAGACTGCCTACCGCTGCCGTATGCGTGAGGAAAAGGGAGCCAGATAGGTAGGTACCGTAATGCGTCACGTAACGAAGTGGTTTAAGAAGAAATCACTTCAAAAATCGCTCTTCAAATACATGCAACGATTATTATGGTCATTCTGTAAATCATTGTGGGTATTTAATATATTAGTGTAAAGTATGTGTTACAACATTGGAACAATTTACTTTATAAATAGCCTAAAAATAAGATAAATATCGTCATTTTGAATAGAAAAAGATATGAAATAATTAAGCAATATTAAAAGTTAAGAAAATCCTTACATAGTGCGCCGCATCCATATTTCCGAACTGAACTTCTCTCCCTTTCGGCCGTAACGCGGGATGTGATAACGTAGTTCTCAAGTTACACAAATGCGAATCCCACAGCGTTAATTTACTCCCAAACCAGGCAGCTATCAACGACCCATCCTGTGATATGGCCACGCCCCCCATAGCGTTATCCCCCTTATAAGAATTCTGTTCCACCATCCTATCATTGATATTGGATTTATGAATATTCCACACTTTTCTGACCATATCATTCTCATTTTGGTCTTGGCTCAAATATGGCCGTTCAGCCACTGTACCAATTCCGAGAATATCTCCATGTTTGAACTCATTTAACACCGGGTTGGATAAATAATGCGCGATACCGGACGAATAATAGCACGCGGTGAGGCAGAGCCACCTATTTTTGCCTTTTTCCATAGAAAATTTCCATATCCTGAACTTCTGATCGTTTCCAGCTGTTATACAAAAATCACCCTTTCTGCTGAGAGCAATAGAGACTACGTCGCAACCTCCGTGTGATAGGTTGACACAGGTGTTTAATTTGAAAGAGGAAGATGCATTGTAGTGTGTCGACCAGAACTTGAGTTTTTCCTCAGGGTAATTAGTGCCATCATATCTGTATTCGGAGGTGACAAGCCATAAACCACTTGCATTTATGGCAGCGCAAGTCACTTCCGTTTCTACTGGCAGTATGTTGTAACGCTCGCTTGGTATGTGGTTCACTTCTGTTATGTCAATCTGTAACGAATAAAAAGGTATATTATATAGTATCTGGAAAAAGAGCAATCATTCCATTTTTGGTGGGCATGTAAAAATTTTCGTTAACTTGAAAATATGTAACTAGAGTTATCACTAAAGAATTCGTAAGGGCCAATTGAAGTAAACTTCACAACATGTACATGGTATGTTTAATGTATGGTATGTTTAGTTTTAATATTGTTGATAAATTTTTTGTGCCAATTAATTGTTTATAAGAACGATATTAAATATCTTTCATATAAGTATAACATATTATAATACATAAAAAAACATAAAGTTAAACAACTCACATTATATAGAACTTTATCCGTAGTAGTGGAAAATAACTGCAAATAGCCCGTTCTACCCGGTACAATAAGCGACGATAGCTTCTTGTGGTATATAAGGGACGAACCAAGTGAGCGAGTCACTGATGATAAACCTCCACACTCTAGGATGGTTGTTGTTACGTGAAGTTGCATGTTCGCTATCACCACAGCTGAAGACAGATTAAATGACATATTAAAATAGTGTAGAATGATACATACACATTTAGATTGTGATAAAAAAGTGCAATTAAATCAGGTAATTTGTTAGTTCATAAGCAGTGATTGGTAAGAAATTGAGGAATATTATTTATAGTATAAAATCGAAATTATTTTATAACTCTGTACATTCATAATGGTAAAATGTTGGATTATAAATATATAACATGAGCAAATAGAACACGGAAACATAAAAAATTCCTTAAATACTTTTCATGAGCTGTTTAAGAGCTACTGTTAAGTTAAAATTTGAAGAGCTAATGCATCAAAAATAAAAAAATAAATCATAATGTTGTTTGTCAGTTTAAAAAACTCACAATTATTGGACAAAGTGACAGCAACATGATCATTGCTTGTTGTTATATATCTGATGAAACCTGGGAGGCGGGGGATAAATTTCTTCTCATTCGCTTTTTGCGCCAAGCTCCCAATGGTCCACTTGACTAATACTTTTTCCATTCCACCAGTAAGAATATAACTACCTGTGAAAAAATGAATGTTTTGTTTTATAAGGACATATGAAGTAATAATATTATAACTTCAAATAGTTTGTCTATTTTAATGAGAGATTTTAGTGTGATTAATATATTCCTACAAACTAATATTTGAGCAGTTCCAAAAATAGATAAGTTTTATAGTTATTTAGTTTTACATAAAATGTATACACTATTAAGGCTTTGTTTAAACTTTCATTATTCAATTTACCAATAAAATACCCATACTTAAACACTTCTAAAAAGATAATATGGTACGCACCTACTTTAGAGAAATGAACGGCAAACAGAGGCAAGGCATGCCAATGTAACACCTCACTTCCCACATTTATATGATCACAAATATTGCCTCGATACACTATTGTCCTGCCTAGTGTGTCAGTGGCTGCAATTGCACCTCCCTTACTCATAGACACAGACAGCAACCTGTACTTCGATCGGAGCCTGAAAAGATTATGACATATATATTTATATCACTAGTCACCCATTTTTTTATTTTCTAATTTATTACACTAATTTTGTCTAGCAAAGATTTTATTTCATAGATTTAGTGCAGAATTTTATTTGAGAAACTGTACCCAAGAATGATAAAATATATTAATTGAATAATTTTACCCATGGTACATATATAGCCTATCTCACTCACATGTAATGTCAGCTTTCTAACGGTGAAAGAAATAGGGATTTCTTTATATATATATATAAGACTAGCTGCACCCGGCAAACGCTGTTCTGCCTTACTCTTATCGTTTAGTGGTATGAAAAATAGATGTTAGCCGATTATCAGACCTACCCAATATGCTTACCAAATTTCAGAGGAATCGGTCAAGCCGTTTCGGAGGAGTATAGAGACTAACATTGTGACATGAGAATTTTATATATAAGATTATTGTACCGTGTACTACAAATACTGATGAAGTTTTTAGTTGTTTTAATGCGATATATACTTACAATGCACTCTTTTCTGGTCTATTCAGGTTCTGCACATGCAACTTGCAATAGCCACTCACAATGGCTGCAATAGGTTCACCGTTACAGAACCCCATGGAAACAGCAAGTATATCATTCTTAGGCACCTTTGTATCAACATACTCAATGTTTAATGCTCCCGTTTTAAGATTGTACGATCCAATGTGTAAGAACTTCTTCATTGGATGAGCAGTTAGTAATAAACAATCCGATTCATTTATTATATTGAATGATACTACTTGATTATTGTGTGGTATTTGTAAGGCCTGGAATATAAAATGAAGGAATGTACAAATTATAAATTTGGCTGGAATATGTATGCAGAATCTGATATTAATGGAGTATGCAAGTTATTTTTTTGAATGACCATCTATGACACTATTTAAAAATAACAAAATGAAGAAACATAGGAAACAATTCCGCACCCTTTTTTGTGATGGGCCTTAAGATAAAAAAATATTTAATTTTTTAATATATAATTATAAATTAACTTTTAGTAAACTGTTATAACAGAGCCAGGGAAACATTAATACATAAGTATTGATTTTCCATTTCCTTACAATGAAATTGCTAGAGAGATTAAAACTTATTATTTACAATATTACTTACAATTTCTCTAAGAACTGCACCATTTTCCCAAGTCCAAGTAGTAAGGAGGCCATTATTAGAACAACCAAACAAGTTGTAGTTCTGATGTTCGGGAAACTCTGCACCAATGATAGTGTTCACAGCAGTTTCAGTTTCAAGTGAGCGGACCCAATCGCCAGTATAAATGTTATATACACGTAATGTGTTTTCCACGATAATAACAAGTGATCTGTAATTTTAATACTTTGTTATTTTATACAAGTTTTATGGTTTATTCAAATCGATTGATTATTTAATGCAATAAATTAATAATATCAGCTTTAAAATATACGTATATAAAATACATACTCTCCATCGGGGGAAAATACAGGTCGGCGCTCTATTATACTTCTGCCAGATTTTCGATTGAGTATATAGTTCTTCTCATTTCGATTCTCGTGTACTTTAACAACCATATTGATATTGCAACTACAGGAAACGAGACATAAATTCGATTGGTAGTTAATATTCTTAATGCAATTATTATGTTGTCCACATGATCTAACCTCTAAATACAGCACTTGTAAACATTATACTTTTGATAATATCAATTGTCAATTGTCAATTGAATAGCACAGAGTAAGAAATATACTTGACCCAGTAAAGATAAGACATTTCACCAAACATGCAACTATGTTACATACATTCGCACAATATTTGCAAATATCGTCCGTATGTAATTTTGAGTTATAAGTGAGAATGTGACTGACCAGCACAGGGTTAAATAGTTTATCACAGCATACGTATAGTTCACTTATTAATAAAGTTAATGTTCATGAGTAAGCCTCAAATTGGTTCACCCAACATTGCAATTCAAATTAAATTTCACTTTAAAAATTTCTAATACCGAAGATGAATACAACACTTAAGTTTTCGGAAATTGTCATTGATTAAATCACTGTTGAAAATGAAAATGTCCCTACTGTTGTTTCTCGTAACGCTTTTATCTCTAAACAGCATTAGATAAAATTTTTCTCATAATTAAAAATAATAGAACCAACATCTTTAAAGTAGGTACTAGAAACTAACTTTCACGTCACATGCCTTGTAACCAAGCCAAGTGTAGTATAGTGTATACCCACACACAAAGTTTATTAGTTACAGTGAGAAACGCCCAAAAGTCCACTCTGGCACTCGCAGGCCGCTATCGCAGCATGCTCGCTCCTTTCGCTTGACCCTTGCGAAAGTACCACAGTCAACCTACCACGTTTGCTCGCACGCAGTTTGTGTGTGTACATAATTGATTATTGTTTAATATGAATATAGCTCATGTTATATATAATATGTTCCCATCCGGAAAAATACAACACGAGTTACTTGTGTGCAAGCTTTTTTTTATGTCATTCTCGGCAATGGAGCTGGTGGGTCGCCTGATGTTAAGTGCTACCACCCCCATGAACATTTGGAGAGGCGTAGCGTCGATTGCTGACCTTACGCCTCTACAAATGTATTGCCGACTTCAAATTAGAAAGGATTATCGAGAAGGAATGAGTGAAAGGAATGCGAAGGATATAGACGAGAGCGAGAGCCGGAGGGCTCCCCAACTCACCGAACCAAAGAGCAGTATGCTATTTTACGCCGACCTTCTGCGAGGGTATTTCCCCGGTGCGAGCTGATCCAATTTAATATGATTATAACATACAAAGTTTTTAATTTTCTATATAATTCCTCGTTACGTATTGATTTTACTTATGTATCCATTTTGCTGTAAGCAATACAGTCACATTGACGAAGTTAGTTCTGAATCTGTGGACGAAGTCACTTGTTTTTTACATAGTAACTAGTTCATCATCTGTGCTTGTCATTTGTAAATTGTATTTGTTAATTGAAACTGTCAATCGCACGCGTTTTTATTATAAAACGTGTTATTATTTTGTTTTTAAAATAAATGTATCTAAAATATATTACTTCTTAGTTACTTAAATAGTCAACTTTAAATATCTTTTGGTAATTGTGTTGCACTCTTTTAAACCACAGCAAAGATTATGGCGGGTGAAACCGAAGAGGCCGCACAAATACAAGTCCGATTTGTTACTAAGCAAGAACAGTAAGTACAATCTTTTTCTTAAATAATATCTACGATATGTAAAGAAGTGAATTTTCATTTATCTCTATATTTTGTAGGTATGCGATCCCAGATATTCCAATAGCTATCCAGACCAATGTACAAACATCAGACTTGAGCACCTTAGTTAATGGTTTACTGAAGGAATGCAACCCGTTAGTTCAGAAAGCGATAGATTTCGATTTTCTAGTATGCGGAGAACTACTACGGACGTCTGTTTCGGAACACCTTCAAGAGAGAAGTGTCTCAACTGAGGAAACTTTAGAAATTGAATATATAGAACGATTTCCCGCGCCAAGCCCTCAAGATTGCTTGATGCACGATGATTGGGTTTCAGCAGTTGATACACATGGAAATTGGTAAGTGGATAATGAATGGAAGTTACTAATATATGGAAGTTATTAATATAAATAAGAGTTTGAATAATTTTTGAACAATGAAAAGCAAAAAAAAAACTTAAAACGTATTATATATTTAATAACTTATTCATAATGCACATGCAGATTTGGTCTAACATTAATAAAAAAAAACTACAGGTATGTGGGAGAGCCAGCAAATCAAGTTCCTGTAAATAATTTGAATATTTTTGTTTTACCATTTTCTTATTTTGCTTATATACATTGTGTAGAACGTGATCTCAAATGAGTTCAGTTAGCATTTTGTAATTACAAAAATTTGTATTAAATACCGTAACAGAAGTTGGTAGTCATATATCAAAAAAGATTTTTATTATTATTTTTTTTATATTGTTAAATTTATATAATTTGACATGTTTTATGAATTTTTACTTTCAGGGCATAGAGCTTGTATTATATTAATGAATTTTGAATTTATAGGATCCTCTCTGGGAGCTATGACAACAGTCTCCATATATGGACTTCTAAAGGTCAACATAAGCTTGCTATCCCAGGCCACACATCACCAGTGAAAGCAGTTGCTTGGGTATCCTTCAATGGCGATCAAGCGGTTTTTGCAAGGTAATGAATACCTTTTGAAAAAGGCAAATTTAAATCAGGGTTTTAAGAGTAACCTTTCGTCTGTAATAACATGAAATATTTATTTACCGCCACTAATCAGTGATTAGGTTAGGTTGGGTTAAAAGCAAAATGCTGGTGTAAAGACAGTGTGTAAGAAATAAATTGATTTCTGGATTTATCTGCACATTATTCAAATCATCGCTGCTTCACACAATGAAGGAAAAAATTGGCTGACATGAGATGTCTGCTAAAATGCACTTGGTCTGCGTGGTGGAGTATGGCCTCAATAGGAGGCCCCCTCATAGGAGGCCTGTGCAGTGAGAACATATTTGGGCTGATGATGATGATGATGATGAATTATTAGTCATGTTGTATAAGCAATTTTTTTCAATTTGAACTCAATTCAGCTGACCTATATTTTTCAGCGGATCCCACGACCAATCAGCCATGCTTTGGGTTTGGAATGTGTCCACAAATTCTGTGGACTGTGTGGTCACTTTCCGAGGCCACGACAAAGGGGTGGAATGTCTCGCCGTGTCTGCGGACGCCAAGCGGCTCGCAACGGGGAGCTGGGATACTAATGTTTGCCTTTGGAGTGCAAGTTAGTTTGGGATTATTAATAACTAGACACTCGTCTACCTAGATATCATTATTCCTGTTTTATCCCAGCATTAAATCGGGATAAAAAGTATTTTATTACCCAAGTCAGCTCATACCCTGTCTGTATACCAAATTTCATCAAAATCCATGCAGTAGTTTCAACACGGTTGGCAGATAAACATCCAAACAAACATACTTTCACATTTATTATATTAGTGTCATTTATGTAATTTCAAAAGTTTTAGTGAAATAGTAGATAGATAAAATATGTTCAGCAATTCTTTGATTTACTATAAAATTATAAGGAAAAAATTATAAAGATAATGAGTTCTTAAGTATTAATCAAATTTACAGTTTTTCCCATTTTTTCATTTTAGGTCTATCTGATGAAGACAATGTACCATCAAAAAAGAAAAGTAAACCCGAGCAAGGCAGCTCCAGAGTGAGTTTAAATTTGCTTTTTTATTTGGATTCATGTTCATAAAAGCAGTTGCATATATTTTGTATTTTTTTCTCTTAGTATTGTTTTATCTCTATTCTAAAGTACATAACAATAGATGATTTGAATATATACAATGCATCATTATGTTTCTAGAAACTTCTTAAGGCTACAATAAAGACATAGGCCCCTGTCCTTTATCATACCCTTACTACTACTTTCCTTTATCCCCTTAAGCCTTCGTGCAATCTGTTCATGGGTGTTGATAA
>NC_052113.1:2291686-2300052 GCF_012273895.1 Zerene cesonia | reverse complement strand
GTTTTCGGACTAGATGCGATTCTTTCGTTTGATGGGGTATTGTCATTTCGTCCAATTTAGAGTAGAATCTCCCCCCAGGAACGTCGGTGCGAATGATAGTTATAATTAAAATAATTTCTAATAGAAAATACCGAAATAAAAGCTTTTTATATCGGGTACTTACTTCAATACGCACTTAGTTTATCTTACGCTATATATTCTCTAATTTAACTATGATACAATGGACAGGTGAAATGAATAACAAAATATTGGTTTTGCTTGTTTTATTTCAATCATTTGCTCTTACAAAATATCAAGTTCAATGCAAAGGAACATGACTCGTCACAATAAAACATGCTTCTTAGTACCATTTTTCATTTATTTTATATATTATTTTAGTTTCCATTCAGCATAACTATAAATAACGTGGGTCACATAAAATGCTCATAGCATATATTATAGAAACTTGCAAACACTTCGTAACAAAATAGATACATAACTTTCATCTATGTCTTTCCTCTGCGAGAAATTCATTATTCAATACACTATTACTATAGTTATGCCAAACCTCACATCATAACACAACGAAGCAACATGTCCCTTAAAAATACTCTTTCTTACCAACAATTTCATCTTTTTTTTTACATTTTATGAAATTTTTATTTTTTGCATTTCGTATCACTAAGCTACCTAACTAATTTTTATCTATACTACTGTCTAGACTAGTCTGCTGGGTAGAACACCACACTAATAATACACATTGGACAAATACGATCGTATCGACACTTCACGGTATTTTTTTTTTCATCATTTAATTTTCTTTTACACTTAGTCAACTACATAACAAAAGAGGTGAAAGCAAACTCGTTCAACTGAAACTTATTCAAAGTGTTCGCTAAATTTTAGATCTTCCTTAATAGCTAAGCGAAGCACGGCGCGAGTGCGAACCGTACCGACTTCAGTCCATTCAAATTAAATTATTTAATAAACTAACAAGGAAACTACCCTAGAGCCCGCAAGGAATGCGCGCGCACCGTGCCGACATTAACCTACGTCGCTATACTAGCTTAGCGTCGAAACATTTTTTTGCTATTCTAACCTATCTATTTAAGCCTAGTGCTACATCTAGCCATCAATTCGACATCCCTCCTGTTTCACATTTCACAATTACAAAACGCGCGCTCTCTTAACACTAAACTGACTTATTTAAAAACATTTACTTCAATTCATCGACATGTATAATTTATTTGAATCGTTTTGGTATTCAGGAATTGGTTCCTTGTTTTTGTGCTTGTCATCACGTACCTAACTAACTAATATTTAACGTCACCCATAATCTCATTGTAACGTTTATCACACATGTCAAGAATATTGAAGCGAGCGTAACTAGGAACATCTAAGAATTATCTCCCGAATTCAATCCTAACACCATGTGTGAAAATGCAACGATTCGACAGCCACATTATTTCGTTTTATTCGTCAATACAAAATATTAAAACATAGCTTTAATTACCCTATATTTATGAATACGGTAAGTTCTCTATTACCTGTAAAAATATCTCGTAAAGCATACGCAACTGGTATATTGTAGTCACATCTGTTTCAACGAAGCTGAAGGCACTACTGTAAAAATTAATTTATTGCTCTCAATGGAAGAAAACTTGAACGTAAACGTGCTGAAATCATAACGCTTTTGACGGCATTCTATACGGATCGTGCAATGCTACTGTACGCCCTACTCGTAAATAACTCTGACTACTCTTAGTGCTTTTAGGATTAACGAACTCAAATACGAAACTACACAGATAAAAATGGACACGGGTTTTATCTTATATAGACCACTATGACGCGAAATAAGTATTGGGATACTGTGTACAAATACGACATCGATTTTAAATGCAATGTTTAGCGGAATATCTATCGGAAGACTGCTTTTACAGGAAGCCACTGTATACATTGAACACTAGTGATCGAATCACTTATCTAAACGCCGCCAAACCGGCGGTCCGATGCACTTTGTGGATTACTTTCACAAGAATCAAAGGCGGTTTTAAATCAGTTCAAAAAATTTGGCTCGATCAGCGATTATACGAATATAATAGTGATCTCTGGAGTATTATGAATGTAACACTAATAAAAATCTCACTTTTCATTAGCCTTCGTGAGTTTAAATTTATCAAACTGGTTGCGTTGGTAAATCATTAAAGGCAGTCAGCTAAATGATAGAGCGAAACATTTTCAACGATATGATAGTACTGTTTTTGTGTATTCTATTGAACAAAGAACTCATAACCTTTAATATTGTGGGAACTCATAACCTTTTATAGGAATTACACAGTGAGCTTGTTACAAAACTCTATATATAAAGCAAATACCTTCAATTAGCACAATATCATACCAATTAAAGGAGGGCGAAAATTGCGAAGTAACACTTTCATAAATCATACAAAAAATAGCTGTTATTATAGTTCCATGAATTAAAGCACGTTCTGAAATACTCAACAACTCCGAGCTATCTGACGCGTATCTTACGAAGTAACTTCGTCTGGATCTCATCAATTGGAGAAACAGTAACTAATATAGTAAAATAAATAGTAGATAAGAACTAGAAGACAATTGTGAGAAGAAGTCGTTTTGAGGATCTTAATAAAGAAATAGGTAATGATGGTATGGATAGATGGTATTTAGGTAAACACCAAGGTTACTCGTCTTTATTCGATAGAATACATTTAGATGCCGCTTCGCGATATCGCTTTTGTGGGCACCAATTACAATGTCTAAGTTACAGTACGGTATGAATTGGAGAAAAAATAATCAATTTTATGGAAATCTACGTCATTCATTCAAAACCTGCCGTTCATCTAATGTCAGTTCCTGTATTACAAGTCGTTACACAGGTTTTGAACAAAGAGATCGTCTCTTAATCACCATCAGTTATAATACAGTAATATATCAAACATTTAACTAGTCTTCAGTCCCTGAGTTGTATAAATATTTCCCTACATCTTATTCGATTTTAATGATTTGTATACTTTGGTTCTGATGAAACTCTGACGTGCCAAAATAGAATTAAACAGTGGCTATATAGTAGGCTTTTACTCGTACCCATCAACAATGTATATACATGTATACATATCCATGTATAATTTATATATATTCAATATAAAAATATCAAATTTCATATAAAGTCATAAAGTGTACCCAAAACCTACGCGATGGTACAAAATGTGTTCGCTCGCACCAAAAGGCGCTCGTGCGTTGGATTTCGAATCCTTTACATTTCATAATGTGGAAATCAATCGTGGAATTTTTTATGTTCACTAGTGGAATGTGCCGACCGCCTAAAATAACAACTACAGTTGATTCAGTACATGATTCTCAAAAAAAGGATCACTTCGTTCCAAACATGATTTTAACATACAAAAATTTGTATAGACTCGTAAAATGTATAAATAGACTTTAAATACAACTGCTTATTGCTAAATGTTACTATAGCATTCCACACGGGACGCCCGTCCCCAGAGTTAGCACCCCACATTCGCCGAATCGTACAAAATCTATCGTGGTGTACGGTGTACCTACCCATTGTATGAATAACATTTATGAATCAAAACACGGATCAAGAAATAAATATTTGGAAGTTTTTACGGTATACATAAATTCAGTCTGTATTCGGGTTTGGCAACAATGTTTACATTATTTTTGTTATACGTGTGGTAATCAACAACTTGTGTTATAAAAGTGAGATAAAGCTTAAATCGCTTCGTGTTACCCAATATGTACCTTACCATTGCTATATTCTACTAGGAAAGTGGTAATGACGCTAAGAGGCCCATGCTTGAGACATAACAACATTTTTTACAAATGAAATACGAATTTAGGTACAATACTTGCGGCAAATTTATTTTGGAAGACTGCACCAGTATGAGTGATTTTATGTAAATAATACTGTATATTTCATAGATTTAGTACCATTTTCAAACAAAATTACTAAAGCACCATGCCGAACATATTATTAGCATACTTCATTACATTGATTACGATAATCCCACGTGGTGGTCATAACATCTATCTCAATTACTCTCCATTCTAGAGGTTGGAACCCCGACTTTCGATTAAGCGTTGATTGTATTTTAAAAATACATTAGCTTGACGGAAGATTCAAAATCTTCGAAATATTTAAAATTTACTTCCACGAGTTCTAAAAACTTTTCTATAACATACATACGACACCTCCCCTTGCCTACTTTGATTCCATATGATATGACCTTTTCCAATCACCGCCTCCATTCTACGCCGGATATTGCTTCATTATTTTAATAAAATTAAAAATAAGTTTAATCGTTTTATACAAAGAAATTATTCTCTTTTAAAACTATGTGTATAAAATTTCATCTCTGATTGCACGTTATTGTTCGATATAAATGTTCAGTTTATGAATTTCGTTCATTTTCATCTTAAAATACAATTATATGACACAGAAATAAATTAAAATTTAATTTGCAAAATAAATTTAAATTTAAAAATTCAATCAATTAATCGTACTAAGCTAAAATAAATACCTATCTATCTTAAATAATCGTGTCAACATGTTCAAAATCTGTGTCTAAAAATCTTAAATTTAAAAAATTTTCATAAAACAATAATAAAACTATAATGTAAAAACACATTTTAAATTGGAGCTAACTCTATACATCAAATCCTCTCCCGAGCCGTCAAAAGACCTCATCAAAACATCACAGCGAATCGAACGTTCAGCGTAAAGCCAAGAGACGAAGCCCATTGAGAAAACGAACGGTCGAGGCGAGTCACGAATAAAATTAGGCTTAAAACTAAAGTCGCCGGCGTAGCGGGCCGGCCGGAGCTTTCGATGAAGTCTATAACGGCCGCAAATTAAACTAAAACAAATTAACATCGTAAAAAGTCACAGTTGCTTTGATTTTTGGCTCGTGTACATGGGTTGTTGCATGGCTTATGGTCTACTTGGGAGGCGGGTAGGGCTGATAGGCCTCATCGGGCGACGCAGCCGTGGACGCGTGCTCGCTCTCCATCGGCATCTGCAGCACGGGCGGGGTGGGGCCCGCGAAGTACTGGTACGGGTGCGACGCGAAGTACTGCAAACAGAAACCGCGTTCAGTGCTCTGCGCGCACGCGATAAAAGCCTAGCATTGTCTCGTTAAGCGGATTACAAATTCAACGACATTAAACACTCACGAATACTTCATTTTCCGGCCTTAAGCTGTCCCAGTTTACCTGGAAAACAGAGAAAACCTTAAGTCGCGGAGACTTGTGTTTTTATTGTGTTGCGGCCGTATTTTGCTTTTGCAGAATTCTGAGTGATATTCTTTAATATTTTTGATTTCTTATTATCATGGCTGTGTAATCTCGTAATTCGATTGTGTGAATAGCATCATGAAATAAATAGTTTAACCTAAGTTCTATATCAAATCTTGAAAGCACAACTCAAAATGCTAGGGAATCTATTAGAGACCTTACCAATGATTAGTTTTTGAATGGATTACGTTCTCTTATATACAGATACTCACATATTGGCTAGGCACAGCGTCAATGGGTATGTGCGCGGCGTGCGCAGCGTGCGCTGGGTGCGGCGCGTGGTGAGCCGGGTGCGCGGGCGGGATGAGCGCGGCGTAGGGCGCGAGCCAGGCCGCCGGGTGCGCCGCGTGGTGGTGATGCAGCTGCGGGTGGAACGCGGCCACGCCGTACACGCTCGCGCTGCCGCGGTACACGCCCGCGCAGTCGCCGCCCGCGCCGCCCACGCCGCCCGCGTACACGCCGCTCACGCTCATCGCCTGTTTTCGATTATAGTTACGTAGAATAAATAGCCATTTATTTATTTACCATAATATTCGGATAGCGTAGATTCGATCATAATATGCAAGAGGAATTTGATGATATGCTAAACCAGGTTTTTTATTAGAATTCTTTAATTTTTAATATCTTATACCTTTAAACGAGCAATTCTTGTATATATATATGTATATATATATATATATATATATATATATATATATATATATATATATATATATATATATATATATATATATATATATATATATAGATATATATATAATTGGAATCTCGGAATCGGCTCCAACGATTTTCATGAAATTTAGTATACAGGGGGTTTCGGGGGCGATAAATCGATCTAGCTAGGAATTTTTTTTTAGAAAATGTCATATTCGTGTTTTATTCGTGTTTTTTTTCCTGACATCTATTGGTGAATAATAATACTATTTTGCTTCGTAGGTAGCTGGACAACTGAACTAACACATAGGCACTTTTTATACCGATATTCCTACGGGATACGGTTACGCAGCACGCTTACGCGGTTTCAACCGCGGGTCACAGCTAGTAATTTATAAATCAGTTAAAATAAAGATAATCTGAGGAAATAATTAAATCTTTTAAAGTCATAAAGATTATGAACGGATATTCAATTCAAAACCTACATGTCCAGTAAATGTGCAACAGACCAATATTTAAAACATAATCATTAGAAACAATGGGGCACATCTTTATTTGCCTTTCTTTGCATTGTTACTGCAATCACGGCGTTCGTATTCGAAACTATAGTCTATACGATCACAACCACCAATTAGCCTTTTCTCATTGGCTACGCTTGCACTAATTAGAAAACTAACCTGTATAGAATCATTATTATCCCGCCACCCTCTGCCATTGTCTTGCTTGTTATACGACGCTTTTTTCTTATTGCCGCCGTCTGCGAATTTCACTAGCAGGGGCTCCTTGGCACCCGGTATTGGGTTGCCGTTGAACATCTATAAATTGTAAACGACGATGAGAAAAATAATTCTTCCCGGGAATAACGTATGTTTGTCTTTTATGGAGAGAGATTGTAACAAAGACCATAAATTTCTGCCTAAAGATTTAGGGACAAAGCAGTCTTTGGAAGACGGCCAAGTGTGAGTTAAAGTAATACCGATTTTGTACTACGTAGTTGGGTTGAGTTATTAAACAATGAATTAAATCTCTATGTTGCGCGACTGCTAAGTGGAATAATTAATCTTATTGTATTTTATTTTACAAGCCTACTCAAAATATGGAGAATCTAAATACGAAAATTAATTTATATCTGATGAAACAATTTGTATTTTAACAATGATATCTCAAGTGCAATATTAAAAGTATAATATAATTGTGTATATATTTAGAAAACTGTGTAATTATTATTTATTTATTAGATTTTATGTATTGTTTATAATTGGACTCATAATAAGATATGGAATGGTATAAACGAACCTGGATGATTTGCTCGCATTTCTCCCTAGATTCCATTCTTGCGAAGCCAACCCCCTTGCTGTGTCCATGCGTGTCACGGAGAATCCTGGTGGAGACCACTTGGCCAAACTTGGCCAACAATTGGTCCACGTCGTTCTCTTTAAAATGCGGCGGCAAGTTCGCCATGTACAAATTAGTTGGGTCTTGTTCTTGCTGCTGTAAAAGCCATCGGAAAAGCAGTTCAAACGTATATTCTGTAGCGCTCAAAATTGTTTATGTCAAAATTTAAGTTGATTTCAAGATTCCATTACAATTACATAAGATTGTCGTAAAAATACAGAGTTCAAAATACTCGTGAATGAAATGATAAATTTTGTTTGGGTCTAATGGTTGTAACATGTTTCGTACAATCTTAATTAACATTTTATAATTTTATATTAGCTTGAAGCCCGCATTATCTAGACGCTGAAGCGAACACTGACGTCAATCAGCAGATTGTATCTAATGTGCTATTTACCCGTGTTAGTACCGTACATGTTAGTATATGGGCATATACATCAGCATAGTTTATGAAGCTAGTTAAAATTCGCATACACACTAATTTAATATTGAAAGCATAGAAATACCCAGAGCCCAGTAGCGAAATACACTGTTGTTACGCTCAAGCAAACCACAATAGTACAGAGTTAAGATGAAACAATGTTTGAAGTTAGGAAAGTAAGCGTTTATATTTGCGCTGAATTTGCGAACCATTGAAAGACTTGTAAATACTTACAAAATATTAATGTCACATTTTCTTTGGCATACCAATTTATCGCTTGTGTAGAAATCCCTAAATAAACTGGCAAATGAATGAATACATACTTCGATTTAATATTGGGCTCCATTGATGCCAATAATCTGAACTCTGGACCTAACTAGATAGAGTTCAATCTAGATCAGTTTAACACGAGACAGATTCCGAAACGGAATAGGCGTTTGACACTACAATAGGCAGGTAACAGTTTAATCTAGCAAATAATAGTTATGGTTTACTTTGAAATGCTTAAACATTATATAGCACTTTTCAGAGTAAGTATATAGTAAATACTAAAGCTAAAGTAGAGGTAGAAGGAAGGCTTGGA
>NC_052113.1:2280088-2290686 GCF_012273895.1 Zerene cesonia | reverse complement strand
ATTGTTTGAGTGCAATCCTCTAAATTACTAATATAGATAATCTATTACCTATTCAGCTACACTTTCTTGAAAATCTGTGTCATTGATCATATTCATACTGAAAGAAATGATTTTTATACCATTATAAGAACTAAATAACGATACGAATAGCTCCTATGGTAGAACGGAGCTAAAGGTCATTGTGGAAGTAAAGTATGTAGGTTGTGACTGATTTATTAGGAATGAGGTAGGAGCAGGCGGTTAGTCATAATAGTATTACTTGCATGCATAACGTACACGGTTCAGTCTACGCAGGAACCAGATACCCACTTTAGCCATCTGGGCCTGGACACCTTTGGCCTGTAATCCCTTTACAGCTGCTTCCGCTGAGGCGATCGTTTCAAAATCTACAAAACCGTAACCTGTGAAAACAGAAATGGAATAATATGACGCGTTGACTACAGATGACCATACAATTCGCGTGATACAATGTACGATTCATGCTCGATCGACAGGTATTTTAGAAAATGTGGATGTTCTAAATGAGCATATTGCCTATTGTAATGTAGCGTTATGAAAATCTATCATGAACGAAATGTGCGACGAAACTCGAAAGTGTCTGTGCCTCGGTGCATATAATGATAAATGTATATGAATGTATAACCCGTGCCATCAAAGAATATAATTACAAATGGCCATCTACAGCGTGCTATCTCGCTTGCCATTTTGTATTTCTATTCTTTCACGAGTCAGGCTATAATATCAAATAAAATAAATAAATATGACGTTATACATAATATAAATAAAATCGACACTAGTCTCGTGCATATATTGGAAAATTTTCTCACCACATAGATGATATAGTATAATGAAGGTATATGGTTGTCTAGAAAAATTAACAGAATTCAGTTTTTCGATAGTTGTTTACCGATTAATCTAGTAGTGTTTCGAATGTTATACATACATACGTGAAAATATATAATTCAACTAGAAGGGGTATAGAATCTATGACATTATAATAATTGCTTAAAGAAATTATGTTTACCTTTACATTTATTTGTATTTTTATCCAATATTGCTTTAGTTGATATAATGTTGCCATACCTGAAATATAAAAAAAAAATATAATTTTACTGATATCTGAGCACTCCAATAAGGTCATTCATACAGAGATTGATGTTAATGGAATCGAATTCCAACAATCAAAGGTCACACTCACATTTGGCACATTTGTACAAGATCTTTATCGGTGGTGTTTTGGTTAAGGCCTCGAATGTACAGGTTTGTACGGCTGAGTTGTTCACCAGAGGCACCCGTGGTAGACGTGGAAGACGCCGGCGGTGGCGGCGCGGTGCTCAGGCTGGTTGACCGTGTGCCACCCGCCGAATTAGATGAAGAACTAGAAGCGGTGTTCGCCGGCGAAGCGGCGGTAGGCACCCGTGTGCCGGCCGCGCCGCAACCGCTGGTCATCGTCGCACCGGTGTACTGTAAATATAAACCCTAAATTACGCTTTACGCCATGTGTTCACGTTACTAATTCCTTTCGAAAGTGTCTTGATGAATAAGTTAAAAAAAAGTAAGCAATTTGCTATTAACTTCGAGAAAATTATCTATAAACTACGTTTTAATGTTGTAATTGTTTTGATTATATATCCTGTGTTTAATAAAACGCTCAATTATTTATTTAAATTGTAAATATAATGTAACGACATTTTGAACGTTTAATTTAGGTACGATTAATTCGTTGTCGAGTCCCTGAAAATTGTATGGAAAACCGCAGACTCTGTATAAAGATGTCACATTCGTATAAGATTCTAGATCCATAATTATGAGATAAACAGCAAACCTCTTATTTACATAATAATATACAGAACTGAAATTGCACTACGATTACAGAGAATGTTATCGTCAACTACAGCTACTAATTTCTGCTTACATCAATGACGCTGCTCATACGCACCTAAGTCGAGCAAATGAGCAATTTCGACGTATTCACACGCGTTTAAGTTCATGAAACGAGAATAACAAGGGCTGGGCGACTTTATTGAAAATAACTGCTCTCCTAGAGGCGCGTTAAGACGCACGCCATTAGTTATTCAGCCGGGTATAATGAATAGGGAGGGTTGTAGGGCTGTCACCTGATGAATTATCGTCTAAGTTATGAGTACCCGTTCTGTTGTACGGGGAGTATGTTGGGATAGGTTATGGTGGAAAACGTACTGTGATGTCTGAAGTAAAAGGAAAATAATGTTCTGTTTTTATTTCGATTACTTGTACGCTTATTTAAACGTAATAAAAATCATTATGGTTCTTTCGAAAAACTTATTATTTGTATGATAAATCGATCGACAGGATTCTTAATATTAATTTATCTTGTTCACACTGACACCCGTAACGTAGAATAAAATGCATTTGAAAAGAAGAATATCGTATAAATAAAACACGAAGAGGTGTGAAACTCTACGTCCGTTGTTATCGAGTGAACCGATATCCCCTTACAAGATTGATGAACGATAAGTCGTAAGAACGTAATTCAATGTCAGTAGGTATTCACATACATTTAAATATGTAATGCAATTTTATACGTTTTGTTTGGATACGTGATTGTAAGTTATAACCAGGCCGAAAGGTTTTTTTTTATGCTCAGTACCCTTTCAGTTTAACAATGACTTTATCTATTTATTTTGTGCCGTCGTTTGATATTTGTCTGTTTGTTTAATTGTGAGGGAGATACTGCACCGTTTTCTATTATTATTTCATACTTCTTTCAAAAGGCTGACAACCCTAGCGGGTAATGAACGCATGGCGATTCTGAGCACGCCCTTAATCGACAGGTCGTATGGACCAGGAGCCAACGGTATGGGCCTCGTTTGGACAGTTACCTTGCACGGTCTACGTTGTACCTACAGGAAGCAACGCGTTGGGAGGTCACGTATTAGTTAAGCTGTGACTTACTGATTGTGCCTTTCGTTATTTTAATCTGTGGCTGAGTAAGATGTCGGAGAATGCATTCTGACAAATTAGGAGTAGTTGTTTGTGTACGTAGCAGAAAGAAGGGTACTGTATGGTCACATGTTGATCATGCTGGTTTAATCTAAAAGGGGTTTTATATAATACTGGTTTTAGAGCCAATTAAAAACAACGTTAATTTAAAAAAAAACTAATATCTTATTACCTACGTAAAGTTTTCATGTGCATCTCTAAATAATCGAAGTGGAGGTAAAAGAACATTATGAATTATACATTCGTCTAAATAAGCCTTAAGAATAGGAACAATTTAGACCAAAGGAATAAAAAAAAACCACTTGAAACTTGAAATCACATTCAATTCAACAGTTCAAAGTCTGTTATGAGACATCTGTATTTCAATTACCCAATTTATTAATGCTATTCGCATGAAGTTTACATATTAAACGCATAAAGTACGCGTGTCGGTACATGTAAGAGATAACTTGCCGGCAAATTGTTACTCAAGAGTTATGAGTAACTTATACGAGAATTAAACGCTGAGTTTAATTACTTTCAGTGTATATCTCAGGCTTTAGTTCCAAATTGATGATAATTGCGCGTGCTATGTATAAATGTATGGAGCTTGATATTTGGCATTTGTTTGCATAGAATTGGTGCAGGTTAGACTAATTACATTCTAGTTTAGAATTTTTGATATTTTACGAATATCTATGACATATAGGTCAATTATGGTACAAGTCCAATTTTGATACGATGAATTATATCAAATAATTGAATAAAACAATGTCTGAGTAAAACGTTGTGACAAAGAATTATATAATAAGTGTAAGAGAATAAGAAGAATGTTTTACAAGAAAAGAAAACGTACGATAATTCCCTCATTTGAATTCAATAAATTATGGGTATGATATAATAATTTTAGTAACCTTATAAAATCTCATCTCAATCATATTGCATTCATGTTATGTTTGACAAAAACTGTTTTAAATCAACAGAATCACACTTTAATATAGGTCCTTATTATTCCAAATTAAATTGAAACTTCATCAAATACTTTATTAGAAATATTAAAGGTAGCTTTCAATAGCGAGTCAGCTGGGAAATCTTTGAGAGCAATTCTTTTACCAAAGCATTCACATTCTATTTTAAATGAAAATGTTTCAAACACAGAGGAAATGATTGAGTCACGGGTCTCTTAGCGATACCACATATAGGTGTAGGTGTAGGTAAATAAATACAAATATCTACGTATCAATTTTGCTCGGTGATATGGATATTAATAAAATATCCTTTATTATACTGTCTTAAGTATACGCAACAGCAAGTGCAACAGGAAATAATATTCTTATCTGTTAATTCAACTTTACATAATTTATATTCTCATTGGAATGGAATATTCAATTGGAAACGGGTAGTCAAATTGACTTTGACATTTTTATTTTCATCTTTTTATTCCAATTTTTTATATCTGAAAGTCTGCATTTGGGTATTTTTGGAACATCAGAGCTTATATATTTTTTAGGGTTTATATCATTTGTTTCATAAACTGAATCTTGGTTAACTGTGTTTGAGAGATACGAAAATTTCGTATTTCTTTAGCCCGTTTTGCCATAAATTGTATTATTATTAAAATCGGAATAAAATCTCAAAAGAACTGCTAGTTGAATTCTTAATTTAAAAGTGCATTGTACAAAATGTCATTGGAAAGGACTTCCTAGCCCGCCGTAGCAATCATCTAGACTTTAAAATAATTAAGCGGAAAGAGGCAAGCCGTCTCAAGAGCACTAATATTTCAAATTGGCCAGACCACATCAGTCACATCCGTAATTTAATTTCTTCAATATTACTCCCAAGAAGTTGGAGCAAGTTCCTATTGGACAGGTTCATTCCACTCGAGACACGCTTTCTCGAAATCGAATTTAAAAAGTTTAGCGACATCTCAAACTATAATGTTCCTGTTTCTAAACCGTCAAGTGTGTTCTGTCTATTTCATATTATTCTTTCATGGTTAGTGTGGATTTACAACAGCAGCAGTATTATGATATCTATTATTTTGATTATCAGAAACACGAAAAGAAAATATAAGGAACAACTAATGAAAACTCGTACTACTACATAAATTTAAAGCGTATGAGAAAGCTGAAAACCCCCAGTATTATTATATTATCAATCTCAATTATGCTTTCAGCCCCTGTACTTTGAAAATAAAAGCCCTGTATGACATTTCGAACTGATGTGACCAAAGATTTCGAATGTTTTCGCTTTTGAGAGCTCAATAAGGCGCTCAGGTGACAGGGACGCTTAAAGGCAGAAGCAATTCTGACAAGTAATCAGTACTTCGCAAACACATCACAAACTTTTGACGATTCTATTTGAGGAGATATCAACGCGGAGTTCGCGGAAAATACATTTTTTCCCAAATTACCATGGATCAGGAATAAATTGTGAATATTAACGACAGGATATTCCCAAGTTTTATAAGAAAGTTTTCGGTATAATGTGGAAAATTAAAAAACAAAAATGTTCTCGAACTCTGCTCCTTTCATTCGGTTAAACAAAGGAAAGAAGGAATTGCTAAGCAAAATTCAAATAGCAGCAAATAAAATTATTAAAAAAAAAAACACTTCAAATTGTCAGAACTATACCAAATTTTTAAATGGTATCCACCAGCTTTCAAATAAAAATAGAATCATCAAAATCAGTTTTCCCTACCCCACCCTGGACCTTCCCTTGTCTGATACTGCTGCCGTGTTGCGCTAAACAACTCAAAGAGTTCAACCCCATCCCGCAACTAAAAAGGTCCTTTATTTTTGACTCAAACAAAATGAAGTATAGTGTTTTCGTAGGCTATTAACTAAGGGCCCTACAATACACAAGTGCGGGGTGACAGGGCAGTCGTTTGTACCCAAGGGTACATCAAGTACTCTTACCGCGTTTCAAGGATTTTATCACCGCTCGCGGAGGGTGCAAGGCGCAAATGAAGACTAATTCATGTGTTAAAACGTCCCCGTGACTTAAGAGTTCATTTTGAGTTAACGTGCAGCCTGAAGAGTTATTTGGATTAGAATTTCAGTCGGTTCAACTGAGGCTTGTAATTGGGAAGACCTTGGTAGAATTATTGGGAGGAACATCGCTAGACTATTGCGCTTATAATTCTTCTTTCGACATTTAGATACTAAATTATAGACTTGTATGTAGTTTATGTAGCTATTTGTAAGGAAATGGTACAAACACGACAATTAACATTATAATAAAATACTTTAAATAACATTTTTTATTTTACTTTTACGTAATACTCATTACAAAACACATAAAACATGATAAAATTACCGTTATCATAAAATGTTAATTTTTACGATGTCTTAAGATAAATCTTTGTGGAGCATGCTGCTACAGAATTAATGTATGAAAATTTTACTAAAGTACACCATAAAATTAAAAAAGCATACTTAAATTGAAATAAAGTAGGACTTCACTGACAGCGATCTTGGCCAACCAACTTAGATATTGGCAGAGATTACGCTACAATTTATTGCTTCTGCTATCATAATTTTATAGACTAAAAATTAATTTTTGCGTTATAATCGGCGTACGTATTGTGCTTTATGGTAATCAGGCAATGGTGTTTATTCAAAACACAGCTCAATTAACAATACACCACGAATATTTATGAAGCTTCAGGATTCTCAAAGTGAAACCGCGAGTCGAAGTCAGTTATTTATAGATCTAAAAGTAAAAACTCAATCTGCACGAGGTTATTCAATTGCAAAATTTACTTTCCCACAGACATCTTGCGGTTTGGTTGCAGCCACAGATGTCTGTTATTTGTGTAAAACCACACCGTCTTAGTCATGCCTTAATCACCTAACCATATTTTTTTAAATCCTCGTGCCACAGAATATTTGAAATATAATTTTCTCAATTACAATTATTTTAATAATATTCTTTATGATTATAAAAGACTAACTACTACGTATCAAACTATAACCGTGATAGGAACGTTTCAGGATCGGAAAGCAACACGATAATATAATTATTCTCTATGCTCGTTGACGGAACGATCCAGTGGGCATAAACTCATACTTTCCATACAAATATATTTTTTTATTATTTTTAGTATATATAGGTTATAGTGAGCATTAAGAATACTTTATGGTACTCTGTTTTTTTGTAGATTGTGTAAACTTTCAATCGTAAAACGTTACAATTAATTAACACTTTTACAAAAAAAAAAAAAAAAAATTAAGGCGCTAAGTATATATTTCAGATATAAAATTCGATTCTTAATCATTTATTTTGATATAAAATTCATATATTATTATAGATATTCGATCCTAAAGCCATAGCATACACAATAATCGCAATAATAAAAAACTTTCTGTATTCCAATTATGCATTTTACTACAACACTAAGTATCTCATATTGAGAGCGTTGACGTCATATGTAAGAAACGAGGAATGGAAAGGGGAGACGGGAGGTTATAAAAGGGGGTGGAATCACTTCGCACTCAACAGTTGGTCCCGACTAACGTGCCTCTACCATATAATTAGATTTAATAACGAAACGATATACTTTTATAGAGTTGCCATTAATTATTTATACGGACGCCTTTCACCCGCATCCCGGCAGATTATAGTAATACTATACCTACGTATTATGACATGAATTCTCGTATCAAATATAGATCTAAGTATCTGGTTATTGTTATTTTTTAAATTATATGAATTAGTTAATTTTGCTTCTTTTATTTAGTTACTCCCAATAATGCAAAATATTGGAATTTATTATGAATGAATGTGAAAATATTTGTTCCTGTTTCACGCAAATACACTTAGGGTTTCGGGTCATAAACTGTCTTTGTACCAAATTACATACCAATCGGTTTAGATGTTTAGGTGTAAAGAGATAGATTTTGACTAGAATGTAAGCGCAATTTTATATAATCTAGCAATTTTATATTTTCATTTATCATCGGTACACTGCATAAACAATTGATATAGAATACGACATTGAAGTCACTTTATAAGAATTCGTAAAGATATATATTTCATCTCGTGTAATTCTAGGAAGCTTCCATCTTCCAATCACCCCAAAGTCTTCTCGTCCACAAGACAAACAAATAGAAAATAAACGCTTACAATAACTCAAAAGCTAGACAGAGCATTATTTGTTGAATTCTGTTAATAAAAAAAACGGTTTCTATTGATGGCAGGCTTAACTAAATGAAACACAAATCCCATTCAATCTATTTAAATCGCGTACTCCATTTGTTTTGTCGCTCAATAGATCGGAGTATCAGCGGTATCGGTAAATGTATTAAGGGTATACAAATGTACCTGTAATCTATACTAATATTATAAAGCTGAAGAGTCTGTTTGTTTCTTTGAACGCACTAATCTCAGGAACTACTGGTCCGATTTGAAAAATTCTTTCAACATTCGATACCCCATTTATTGATGAAGCCTATAGGCGATATATGTATTACGGGCGACGCCGGGGCGGACTGCTAGTTCGTAATAGTCGGCAAAACATAGTAAGAAATCCTGTATATCTGCAAGCGCTTCGATATTTGCTTGGGACATTTGTATGTTGATAAAATTGGCTTCGTTAGGCGAGTTAATTAGTGTAACAAATTAGAACCCCCGATGGGGAGTAAGGCATTATCGCTTGACATGGATATTTTATGTATGACACTAACAAGCAATTACAATCATACTAGTATTTTCTCGTGTTTGATTTTACGCGAGTGTTATACATTTAGAAATTAAAGACTTTTTAACGGATTTTAAACGCGATTTATTCATTTTATTATTATCTCGACGTTTCGAACACTTTACAGCGAGCGTGGTCACGTGGTCAGTCAGACAGTCTCTATACATAATACATATAATGAATAAATGGCGTTAAAATCCGTTAAAATGTCTTTAATTTCTAAATACAATCATACAATTAAATACAAAGAATTGTTTTCTTTAGAATTAGTTACCGTTGCCTTGATAGTTTTCGTTTATAAAAATGATTGTAGGTAATGAGCTGAGATGGTGGATAATATACTTATAACATTTATTCGGACCAATGAAGACAGTGTGGAGGAGGCATAACATGTATTCCACCCTCATTATGTGACGTCACACCCTATTTTATTATAAGCTATATTCCTAAGGGGGAAATGGCTAAAGTTCTGTGTACCTATACGAAGAGAGGAGAGAATGTATTTTTGATTAATTTCTAAGTACTGGTCGCTATAAAAACAAAGTGAGAAGATGAACTTTAAGGCTAAGGCATGGACTTCGAAAGTCTTGCCAAAAGCAAGTTGTTTCGTAAACAAAAACCTAGTAATGCAATCATCCTAAAACGATATGTATCGTAACGAAATTACAATGGACATAAGATAAACGATATCGGGGAAAAAGTTGCTCCCATATCCCAGTAAATTTAAATATCGGCAGTTGGCCCAGCCTGCGTCACTCAAACATTACCATAATTCAACAAAAAACACCGAAAACATCCGCTTCGTACTACAAAAAGAATTCCTTTTCGGTGTGATCGGACCCTCGATTTACAATATAACATGCTCGAACTTCCACTAAACCCAACCCGCATAAATATTTGATTCGGAGGGAACTACATTTTTTAAACTCGCTAAATTAAGTGTTACATTAAATCTTTACTTTGCGCGGTTCGAGGTTCGAGGTTCGAGGGGCGCGGTTCCTTCACCTTCCGCCGTGGCAGAAATAAATCTTATACTTCGGATGACAGATATCAGCAAGTCTTGTTTATTTATACCTTCACCCCGGCGAGGGTCACACATGTGAAACGTGCCCTTCTACATTGTACTAAAATAAACTGTTATGCTGCGTCAATAAACGTACGAGGAGTGTAGTTAGTAGTTACCAATCCATTTCCTTATCCAGAAATAGATTTATGTATGACTATCGATTGCATAAGCGTTATAACAATCAAGCAATGTTTTGATCGCGTCGAACGCTCATGTTTTTATAAAGTTTGCGTGACAATTTTATATAATTTAAATTGGATTGTATAATTATATTTAATTTTTTTTTGTCAATCATCACATGTTGTTAGGTAAACGGCAGCAAACATATATAGCAATACAATATCGAAGTATCATGTCAAAGCTTTTCCTATGATTATAATTGAAATCAACATGTGTACGCAGAAAATAAAAATTTCGCTCCTGTATTAAAGGTTTATAGTGATGTTATATTACAATGAACAGAATCATTTATCTCTTCCTTTGAACGACAAAAATAAAAAAAAATCCGTCATCAATCCAACAAGGGATTTCAAAATATTATCTCTAAAGAGAAGGTATATTATACGGTACACATAATACGGATTATGTCTTCGGAACATAACTCGCGAGTGAATTAAGCACTTATGGTTCTCCTTATGATAAAAAAAACGGTGATCCTTTCACCAAAAAAGTGCTGAGGGCACTTTAGGAAGCAGGGTTGTCCGCGCAATGAACTTATCCGTTTATGTAGTGTAAAAATAAGAAATCAACGAAAATATAAAATATCGTATATAAATATGTATCCGAATTGACAGGTATAATAAAGTTAAATTACATTTTTTTTAATCCGACAAATAGACTAGTACTTACAACTCTTAGACTGTTTGTATT
>NC_052113.1:2149875-2279088 GCF_012273895.1 Zerene cesonia | reverse complement strand
GGTTTTCTGTGGGGGTGTGGTACTTCCCCGGTGCGAGCTGGCCCAATTCGTGCCGAAGCGTGCTCGACTCCCACAACGATCTTCGCTTATTGATATGAAATTGATAATGTAAATTATGCATCTAGCAATCAAAACGTTTATTCGGCAAATCGTTGATAATATATCTAAAAAACTGGCATCCCTGTCTGTAAAAGTGCGTGACGCATCTAACAAACTGAGGCGTTGTGACACCCGTGACAGTTGACATATACCCGCCATTAATCAGCGGTACACAGATACTTAAATGTTGATGTAAAGTTATTCCCAATCAAACTAACCATTTATCGTCAGGAAGGAGCAGCCGTGTTGCCGTGTATAAAATATTGCTTTCGTAAAAAAGAATTGGATTTGAGAATGGATGATGTGTTAGAAAATAGTTGATTTGGTTCAAAGAAATAATGCTGAATGGATATAAATGTATCAATAGCTCTTTAAATATGATCGATTTTATAGTTTTTTTTTTTGCGATACTTGCAGTTCTTAAGTAAGACCAGGAACTTATTCGTCTTGACTTCCAACCTCTTGGATGAATAATGTAAGACAGATTTTTAGACGATAATTTCTAGCAAAGCAGATTAATTTATGAAATATTACATCCATACGTATCCTGAATCAGTGTGTTTTAAAGTTATAAAATT
Organism: Zerene cesonia; assembly: GCF_012273895.1. Taxonomy (NCBI): domain Eukaryota; kingdom Metazoa; phylum Arthropoda; class Insecta; order Lepidoptera; family Pieridae; genus Zerene; species Zerene cesonia. The sequence goes on along the minus strand of NC_052113.1, from coordinate 2,278,411 downwards.
AAGTATTGTTTATGAAATACACTCCAGCGGCTGTTAGGCGATCGTAGCGTACAGATAAAACAAAAACTAAATCAAATAAACAAATAAAATGAATAGCTAACGTTCCGACGTTTACAACTGTTGTTCAAGAATAATAGTAACTTGTGATTTTATACATATATTTCTATTTTTAACATTCACAATTCGTGAGACTAATGGTTATTATTAATATTTAAGGTAATATTCCACGTAAAGTATGAATCTATGAAAGGTATTGTAATGTCCTTGGATTTTATGATTACTTTAATAGAATAACTGAATAAAAACAAACATTTTCAATACTCATAATTTCAATACACATAAATAATAATCAATTTTGCTTGAGTCTTTAAATTATCTTGACACATATCATTACGTAAACCATATTATTAAACATGCAAAATATGTACAATAAAAGGGGTTAAATACACGACAAAAACAAGCCAGTTCACTGTAGAAAATAACAGGTACAAAAAGAGTTTAACATCACGAGATAAATCGTGAAGCGACGGTTCTAATAAAACACGTACGAGGCAAGGCGCTACATTTTATTTCAAAAGTGATAAGAACGGGAAATTTCTTTTACGAGATTCTTGCGGAGGGTGAATGGGGGTGCAGCGCGATCTGTGAATACTGTTTTTGTACGACATCTGCTTTATGTCGCTTTCGTAAACTTGGTTAGGGCGCACTGAGGCGCCTTTAGACGCTCCAAATCGTAACTAAATTGTATTACGCTTTCAATGAAGTATATTATGAAGCTGTTTATATCAGTACTACGAGTAAGCATAATGAACAATTGAACTCCTTTTGTATTTTCGTAAATGGTTAATGAATTTCGTAAATGGTTTTGAATGATTTATAAAATAGCTTAATATTATCATACATTACATTACATACGCACAATTTAAAGGTATTTTACATTTTTCTGACGTCCCGAATAAATGTAAGTAATAGACTAAATTGGGGTAATGCCGGATTAGGGGCACCGATGGTTTTATTGTAAGCCAGGCAGCAACATTTTAAAGCAACTTATATTGAAAGGAAGTACACATTGTGTAAACAGTATAATCCTAATATTCAAATTTCAAGGTGATGAGTTACAGTAAATACAGTTAAGAATCTGTTCAATGTTACCATTCTCAAAGGTCTAATACAAACTGCAAAGAATGAGGATTTACTTAAAAAAAAATTATACTGACTAAGTTCTAGTTGAAGGATGCGATATTAAAAACAGACGGGGAAAGCAATTATTTTAAATATCGAAAATTACAAAAAAAATCTTATCTCTTATCCTTACCTATTTGTGGTATAGTCTCTTATTCTTATGACTTACTGTATTAATATTGCGTTACGCTGCAAAGCTGAAGTAGATTTCCTCATCCAAGAAAGCTTAGTGATATCATTAAGCTGAATCTATTGCTACATTATCACTTATTTCATTTAACCTCTTATCCCTACTGTTGTTAGACGTAGTTACATTGTTGGAAAGCTGTCTTATCCTCGAGGAAATGTTGCTTTAACGCGTTTGCGTACCACAATCTTGGCGATACACGGTTTCGCCATAAAATAGTTTACATTTTTATGAAAACCTTTATGAATAAGCACTTATGCTTCTTTAGTATCGTTTCTTGATAGTGATACGGTAACATTATAACATTCTTATTTTATATCTGCCTGGCTTCGGCTTGATAACAACGAAAATATTAAATTCAATTTGCTACTATGTATCTCTGAACTATATACTGTGTAAGGAACACAATATAAAAGTCCAAGCTTTTTTATTTTCTATTACGAAACACGAACAAAAGGAGGCTTGGATAACTTAACTATATCTTACTTCGATATCAAAAACACTTATAAAAATAACACGTATTAAAACAGATAGATTGGATTATACTAAATCATTTGCATATTTCACGCAAATAAAACCATATTGCAGACAACAGAGAGCTTATCGAAGTAATCTCATCAGACGATCTTTCATGTGATCTAACAATTTAAACGCAGATTGATTATTTAAACCAGGATTATATATACGTTAATTAAGATAATTTAGTGTACGAACCATTAAGCGGTTTATTAATACGGATCGTAATCTGAAATTCGCATTAACTAGTTTTGGCGAATCATGCTTCTAACTTTAAGTGTTTCAATATATCATTAATCATGGACGTAATATCGTTTGTTTGGAGATGGCTGGGGAATGATGGAGTCGTGTCAACGAACTAACTTCACTTAATAACCTTATATTAATCACGAGTTTATGTATGAGGGAGTTTTGGACGAACGCATGGCTTATGGGTTAACTATAAGTCAATGGTCTATTGTGAATAGACGATGCTATACAGGAAATATAACAAAGTTAGAAAAGTTTTCATAAAAAACGTTTCAAACCTCTATATGTTCTTATACATTTTTGAAACAATGATCGATGGGTAATAAATTAAAATTATTTTAAAGAAATATGAGTCGAAGTTAGTGATGTTATAATTTTCTTTGAGTTATTGTTACGATTTAAATTGACATCCAAAAACACGGGTTTGTTTTTGTATAGAAATAGCGGCTTTATTGATATTTATGTTTTTTTTGTAGCAAGTACCTAAACGATGCTATGCCCATCATTTACCTGGTGCGGCGTATACGGCCCAGTAGCGTATTGCTGCTGTGGCGGCGGGTAGCGGCAGGGCTGCGCGTAGGCCGCCCACTGCTGCCCCCCGCGGAACTGCGCGCCCGCGCTCGCCATGCGCCCCGCGCACGCGCCCGCGCCCGCGCCCGCGCTCGCGACCGTCACCGCGCCCACGCCCGCTCCGCTAGACGATCGACAACCGCCGCTCTGGAAATAATTCATTTAATGAGTATTTTATTGTAAATGCGAAAATCTTATTTATTTATTTATAACTCTTTAATACCATTATACATAAACATAAAGGAACCTTACTAATATTTGGTCAAAAAGAACAGTATAGTTTATTAGACGGCCTATCTTATTTTCTTTTTATCACATAAAATCATACGGTGAATATACGAGTACGCTACTAAATTCGGACTAAATCATATCTTTAGCTGCTATAGCTGCGATCGAATCGAGGTTCGTCTGGAAAACGATGATCATCCTTCGCTTTCATATACGCAAAGGTAAAGCAAATGGCTTTTAAAGGGAAAGGCAAAAATACAGGATTGAGCAAGTAAGTAAATTAAGTTTTAAACATTGTAAATTAATATTTGTTTTCAGCTCTTACAGCTAAATTCCTATAAGTTTAGATACAAAACATTATAAAAACAATATATACATATAAATTACACAGAGCTAAACAAAGAGATATGTCCAAACAAAAAGTATTAAAAGGCTAAAATAATTATAAAAACAAACACTCACATTAAAAACACGTATATAAAAATACAAAACTAAGCCTCCCACACATAAATAAAGCACATAATCTCCTTGTAATAACGTACACGAGTCATTACGCCACGACTTTGCGATTCAAACGAGTCGTCCCTCATTGATTTGTATTTCTAGTTTTGCAGAATCACATCCTAATAGCATGCCTATCTCAGACTCAGGTTTAATAGTGGTTGCATCACCGTCCTGACGTTGACATATGACTATGTGAGATTGGCATCCAGCGTTCACTGACTTTCGCAAATAACTGTACGGTGCATACAAACTTGAATATTCCGATGTACCACCATGCTACGTAGCGGATTATTGTAGTGTGCGATATTTGAATACAATTAAAAGTTTATCTAATATTCTACGTCTTATAGAATGCATATATGTATGAATGTATAGATGTATAATATACATATTTGCTGCTCTTTTACGGAAAACCAGTTGATAGGATCTGAATGACATTTGGTGCAGCGATAGAAAAGAATCGGGATAAACACATAGACTACTTTTAATCCGAGTACCAATGAAGCTTCGGATCAAATAAGTGAGAAATAATTGACACGTAAAAAGTATATAAAATAGAAGAGAAGAGATATTTAAAACGGAACGTTGAGGGTTGTCTAACGAAATTATGAATATATTTGGTTATTGATTAATTATTTACAATAACTTAAATTATTGAAAAAAAGCGCTTCACACCACAACCCGAAATAATTAGGATGTAATTTTACTTGTTTATAATATAAGATAAACACGTATATAAGTAAATATTATAAATAAATCAAAGAAGTTTATATTATAATGGAGATTATGATAGTAAAAAATAACACCAAAGACTTATTTATATCCATTGTAATAACGAAATAGTAAACACAATCATATTTATTTTTATGCTTACACAGATATGTCCAGATCTTTCTCAAACGTTATGAATCATAGAACAAACAAATACGACATATCTCACATTGTAAACAACGTACTACGTATTTTCTATTTGTTTGTAATATTCTATGAATAGTTATAAATTCGAATGAGTATTAAATTGTTCCTTCATTTAAACAGACCGTTTGTAATATGTTTCTTATTCGGGGTTTATCGTTCATGTAATAAAAATTATAGTGAACAAACTTTTTAATAAGGTTATTAGTAAATAAGTAATAATTTGGTATGTAACCTTAGTTTAATCAAAATGTAGCAAAAATTTAATTCATCATGACCGCAATTATCCACAACCTTTTATAAAAATAAAATCAACAAATTCCACAAAATGTTAATCGAAGCAATATCGTCATAATTTCCCAACCCCATCTCCAAACATAATTATTTGAGTCACGGAATTCGAAAACCCCGGCCAACGAAGCTAAAAGGATGAAAGCTTTGTTGACGTTTTTTTCCAAGTAAATCGCCTCTATTCTTTATAACTACTTTTTGCTACTGTAAAAAAATGGATAGGCGGTAAGACGATAAGCCGACAATCCGCTTAGAGTGCGTGGGCGACCATAGATATATACATACATATAGAAGGTATAAGATACGCAGTGCGTTAACGTCTAGAAAATTAGTGCCAGCACTCAGGTTTAATGCTAAAAGCATTAACGATCTTTGTTATACGTATCTATTGTGCACCACGCACATTTATGACAGGAAGTCAACACATATTATAGGATAAAATTTTAAATGGGAGTTCTTTTTTAACAGGCGATTGCAAGAATAGCACACTTTAGAATAGCGTTCATGGCAAGAACTGAAAAGACACACACATGCATACAGTAACGAATCATTGGTTTCGACTAGTTCTATCGGTACACCGGGCTGTACGCACACATACACCTTACACGCATTTGTATTATGCCCAGAAATAAGATTACGCGATTCACATAAAAAAATATTGCACTAAAACTATAATTCACTATGAAATTATTATGTTGCATAATGTATTTAAACTTTTATAAAATCAAAACGATTGCCCGTCTATTAGAAGGATCATTACGAAATGTTTAGCGCTACCTTTATGTTTTTTCCATTACATCAAATATGCGTAGATATGAATCATTACATATTTCTGCTTTCTTGTAGTAGTTAACTGTTCTTGTAGTAGTAAGGCATTAAAAAACACGTAGCTTAATTACGTTTACTTATTTGCTCTTTTGTAGCGATGTGGTAACAATATAATTTCTATTTGAAATATTTTAATAACTCCATAAATGTCATCAAAGAATTTAAGGATCTAAGATTATAATGAATTATACTTCCGCTGTTTTAACACCACTATCTTATAAAATTTTTCGATGCTTAAAAAGTCTTGTATCAGAACGCATTTTGAGGTTTTTTCGGGCAAGATTTATTATAGGTGTGTATAAAAAAATATTAATAGTGTCGAGTACTTATAATTAATAAATTATAACGGAACATGGTCGTGGACACTCACATATAATATTTTATGATTGAACAAACACATTTTTGAAATGCAATTTCAAAAATCTATTTATATCAGAAATAAATTTTTGTTAAAAAAATCTAATTACCTTAAACAAATGGTAATCTTTGAATGTTGCTGCAATCTATGTTACAGTTACCCTGTCTCATAAAGATGATTAAAAAATTCACTACACTAAAAATATTTAACATTGTCTAACTGTGTTTTACGTAGACGGGCTAGCGATGATTAAGCCAATTATAACTAATTGTTCTAATAACCTTAATGAGAGTAGGTATACTTTCCCAGATGTGAACCAGCGTGCCGTGGCGTTGCATGCATGGCTGCGTTTTAGTATTGGATACACAATTACGAGATTTGATTTCGGTTTAAGCCATAAAATTTCATTTTATCTATATTTGAATCCTTAAAGTGCAAAGGATTTAGGCGCGAATTATAAGTCGAATTTGTATGGCTTAAAGATTTTTATAATGCATGTTGTAATATATGCATTAAATAATAATCATTTAGCTATAGAAAACAGTTATTTATAACAGCCAAGAATTTTAAAAACCTAATTAAACAATAATTTAGACACTAAATTCGGGCCTGCTTATGATTTCTTTAAATTGTAATATTGTATAAAGTTTAGGACAGTAAGAATATACATAATATGTTATATTCAGAATCTTCATGATTTAGGATATAATCCCTGTATATAAAGCACCCGGATGATAGAAAAGTGATGTTATTATTTGCTTACATTATTATTACTTATCCTCCCCTCAAACTTTTATTATTTAAAAATGAGCGTGAAAAGTGTAAATATAAATTTAAATTTAAGTACATTTACGATGTGTTGCCAGTCGAGAGTGGGGCCTTCGAGACTTTTATAACCTTTTATTGGACAGCCTCTAAGTGTCAACATAAAACGTTCCTCAGTGGCCTAACTTGAACAGAAATAAACCCATTTAAAGACGCTCTACTTCAATTCAATCAGTTCGACGCTAAAGTTATAGGTGATAAAACTTTCGATCTAACACCTAGACACTACCAACGTCGTAAGTTAGAGAACAATAGCTTTTTAATTTTAAATTTATGTTGTGCAGGGCAGGATTCTAATTTTGCAACCTTTTTTTATTTTTCTTTTGATCAAGTTTCAGGCTCTGTATTATCTTTGAAGGATAATGAAAATAAATAGTTGCTAGATTAAATAAATAGTAAGTTTATATTTTTACACAGTTTTGTGTGTTTAGGACCAGACTTGAAATAAATTAATGTCTTATTACTTTAATCCTAGTATGATCTAGAATATATCGTATGTCTATTTGTTAAGTAACATATATATGTTTATAGTATTACATTGAATTGAATAATAAATGGATAAATAGTTTATATAAGAAAGTGTTAAGTAGTAAAGTAGTATTATATACCTGATATGTGACGTAACTTTATCGCTCGCTAAGGCAAGCTTATATACTTATAGTTTATATTTTCGTCCAAACGCGGGATATTAGATGCCTATGCTTGAAAATTATGTTTTCTTTATTACTGATGATATATTACTCAGTACACTTAACTTATCACAGAAGATAAACCTCTTGGAAGCTGTTAGTCATGTCGTATCATGTGTTATTGCGAAACTATCCGCATGACCGCTGGCCAATAATTCATTCTGTAATACTGGTAATACATAATAGTTATGACTAAGTACCTTCGTACAGACAACTCTAAGACATTGCTTTTATGGTTTGAATCTAAATAATTATTAATAACATTTTATGATTGATATTAGAACATGACCGCATGAGGGAAAAGTCCTTCAAGTAAAAATATAAAATCATAAATAACCATGAAATAGTTTAAACGGTGCTTATTACAAAATATAAAAAAAATGCCGTTTTTACATTTTCAAGTAACCTCTAGGAAGCAAATAAAAGTTGAACCACATCTTTCCTAGGGTTTAAAAATATTTCTTTATTCATTACGATGCTTTGCGGCCAGAATAATAAGTAGTTTCATCGGAAGTTTTTGATAAATTTTCATGACTCGGTTCGCTTACCTCTGCACAGTTTAAGTTTATATTAATATGCATTTCACGATTTGAGCCGCACGGGATCCGCATGGCCTCTAATTTGGTCTAACTTTAAAATATACGGAATTATTTTACATTGTGTCTAAATGACATAAAACATTCAGAAAAATTTAGAGAATTGAAATATGTTATAATAATAATATCGAATTCAGTTTACTTTTATTAATTTTATTAGTTTTACGAAATCAATACGAATCGCAAATTATCGATTGTGTTAATTCGGTCAGAGCTATGTAATTTAACTTAGAAGTCAGCATAACCAGAAATATTTTTCGCAAGCCATATTTACGACTTAGTGTGCCATGAATAATATTCTAGGGTACAATTTGGAAGTCTAGAATGTTCTGAGACGATTCATAGACGGGGCTTGTCGCGCCGCTTTGACGCCGATTATACCACTATACGTCTATTCTCTTTACTTTAGTCTACAGTCTATGACGATGGCACTCGATGGCGACGAATCTTTTTCAAATTGTCTATGTTTATCGTCTTCAAGGACGCTTTCTTTCCCGAAAACTTTGTTTGCGGTTGTTCTTTTAGGGAAACTGGAATTTGTACATCATCTTAGATAGGTATGATAACGCGTTTGGTTTTTCTTTTCGGATTTTGTACCCAAGGGGTAAATTGAACTTCGCGTGCGTTTGTGTATTTCATATACACATATATCCGTCCATCACCAGACTGCATCTCATGAACCGTGATAGTTGAAATTATCAGAGTTTATGGTTTTCTGTTGCCGCTATATCAATAAATCGAAAATTGAGGAAAAGTAACGTTCGGCCCGGTCATAAATTGGATGGGTGACCAATTTTTATTGCACTTGCTTTTGGTTCACATTTATGGAACCCTTATTGTTGCGAGTCCGAATCTTGAACAATTTTTCTTCATTTATGTATTTTACCCACTAAAATGGGGAATTGGTTATTTTTTTCTTATAGCAAGTATTTCGCACGCAATTATGAGCCTTTTAAACATTCCATAGCCGTTATCATTTTGCACTAAATCCACTGCACCTTGTTTTTTAGGTAACTTGCGATGATTGTTTCCCTAATGTCATTATTATCAGAATGTAAACGTTGACATGCACCAGTAAAACCTGATATATGTTATCTGGCCACTGTGAGTGCGTCATAATAATATGTAAATAATTATTACATAACAAATGAATAAATATTCCAAAAACGCATTTAAAGAGTACTTGTTTTTGATACAAGATAGCTTTACTATTAAAATAACCACGAAGAAGAAAGAAGAACACATGATATAAAAAATTTATATTTTATGCAGAGATATGCTGTTATGTATGCAGAGGATTCGGATAAAATTTTTTTTGTATTCTGTATTAAAGAACTTGGGTTTACTTTTAATTTTATTTTAGTACTTCTTTTCTAAGTGATAGGAGAAAATATATATTCAACATAAAACAATATTTTCATAACGATTATACATGTAGTTTTTGTCATGGGTCACCGGCTAGACATCAAGGGTCGCACTTTCTTGATCTCTTGAAATGATCTACCAATTTTTGTTGGTCGAGCAGATTAATAATTCGTATGTAGAATATTTTTATTTATGTTTTTAGGTTTCAATAACCAAAGTTGAACCGCGAATACGATTCGATGCCTATCATCTATGAGGTAAATGCAATGACTAGCTTGTGAGTCTAGATTACCAGAAAATAAATATTGTAAATCGTAACAGCCGATACCAATTTATTCCACAACAAAATAAGTCACGAAATCATTTATTGTTACAATTATCTAAGAGAAAATTATTTAAGCCTTTGATCTAATTAGGCTGGAAGTAGAAATCGTAATGGAGAAGGCGATCGTCTAGATGAGGTCAATCCGTAGCGTTGGCTCCGCAAATTAGACGTCTCAGACATTTCAACCAGCCTCATACCCTTTAGGGTTGCCACTTGCTGATTAAAGTGCGATACATTTATAATTGATAAAACGTCTTTAAACTCTCGTCATTTTTCGTCGTGTGTCTTTTATGATATGGCACGATTTTAATCAAAGTAGCATTTCAATAGGAATATAAGTAAGTATTGATTTTGTATTGGTACTTATCGCCTTCCGTAAAGTCGCCTTTGCGTCCCTTCTCAAGACGTATATAACGTTTTATGTATAAAATCTCTAGAATGAACAAATAAAAATTTTGATAAAAGAAGTTTGGATACTTGTAACGACCGTTCGTTTCTCTATAAAAAAATAGAAATATTACGAAATTCTAGTATTTAACACTGCTATTAACTCCTGTTTTAAATTAAGCTTAACACGCGATATAATCATTATGACTTTGTGAGTTAAATCGATTTCAATGAACATGTTGAATTCGCTTTAATTCCACTGATGTATCTTATAAAGGATATCCTCCATTTTATTCAATTTATACCCATTATTATTAGTATAACTACATGCACTTGATCAATTTTGGCGTTTTATTTTTGGCCTAGCAATTTTTAATTATTTAAAAAATTTGTGCGTTCAATCTATCTTTCCTTCTTTCAATAAGAGTTTGCATTAAATATTCTGCAAATAAATGTGTCAGCCCTCGATCGTTGATAATTAAATATTTTGTCACATGTCCCTTAGACACCAGATGCGTTACGCCCAGCTGCCGCCTAAACGTCGAAAAAAATCAACTGACAGCCCTACAACATCCCCCACACTGATTGCTAGCTCATAGTCAGCCGCAAACAAAGCCACGCGTCGAGCTCAGATGTCTTCTCGGAATTCCAAATATTGCCCTCAAATTGTTACTCACTCAACGATGTAAATAATTTCTAGCGTTTAATCGTCAACAAGCTATTCGGGACATTTGTTATGTAAATACACAAGGCTTTATGTGAAAAGCTTTTGTTATATTAAAGTGTTGATCTAAATTTTGATATAGTTAATTCTACTGCTTTGCTGATAGGGTTGATAATATTTGTGGTTGATATAGAGTTTATTCTTAAATAAGAAATAGTTAATGCCTATTTTCCTCTGATAATTAATGTAGATCACACACACAAATATATAGAAAATACAAACAAACAGCAAATAAAATTAAACAAATACCAAATGGATGGTGGGATTTCCTACATACTTACATTTATTTAAAAAAAACGTTGTCTGATTTACTCCCTAACGATCTAATCTTAAGGAAGAGCGTGTCATATTTAAGATGCCGAATTACGGCCCATGTCAATGGTCCAAGTCTAATGCTATATTGTTTGCTTAAAAGAGGTGTAGGTTTAGAAATAACATATCATAGGTAATAGATACCACACTCGAGAACCAGTTAAGCACCTCAAACGTTTGAATATACATGAAGTGCCTCAAGGAAATTAATGATAATAATTTCCATGAATTTTAACTAAGAAATAGAGATAATTCGAAACGGCATTTTATAGAAGTCAATGCCCTGCCACAATACTGGAAAATAAAGCATGGAAATCGCCTATCTTATTGAGATAAGAATTTGCAACGATGTGATAAACATTTATATAATTTTAAACGAGTTTTGTATTCTGTATCGCATCTCCACAATCAAGATTGTGATGTGTTAAATTTAAAATTATGTGATGTTAAAAGGTGCTTGTAAGATTATGTAATGCGCAAGTTTGTTGTTTTAAAGGTTAAAGTCGATGGTGTGTTGTTTAAGCGTTTAAAAATGATTTTGAAGTGATAAAGCTTTTGCATTACTGCTGCTATTGTAAACCATAATAGTTGATATTTGTGTTCTTGTTGGTGAAACTGCTGAAGGTATGTCTTCTTAAATTTCATTAGCATTTAAATAGTTTGTTATTAGTTTGAGTTTTACCTCTCGATCCATATTAAAAAAAAATTATATCAATAGGATTATTTGTACTTAATATTCAATTGTATATTATTTATCGTAATGCAATGACAATTATATTATCATTTGTAAGCAGATGCTTGGACATTGACGATATTCTTTAACAAATACATTCCTTATTTTTTTATGGAAGCGTCTGAACTAATAGGTCGCGTGATAGTAATTGCCCACTACCGTCAATAAAAATTTAACGTAGGGCTTCTGCATATGCGTTACTCTCCTTTAAAGGATAAAGGATAAGGAGAGACGTCGACGGGATGCAAACACTAAGTCATTGAATAATATAAGAAAGAAAAAATTCTCTGAAAATATTTAGCTATTTTGACATACGTAACAAGGTACATAATAATTGAACGCTTTATTTGTATTCCATATGTCGCAAGAGACAAAAAACGCAGTCCATAATCAATTATCGAAATAAAACAATATAAAAAAGCGTGAACAATTACGATTGGAATGAATCGACTTTCATACATACGGATACGCGGAGTAATTTCTCGTATTGCAATCGCGTGCTTTAAGAGAATTATTTGTTTTTACGACGAAATAAAAAGAAAACCGGTTGTACGTGTGAAAATGGTCGATAACAAGCCAAATATATACATGTATTTGACGGTGTTTACAATGAAATTTTAATACGGTGTTGTGAAACGTATTTTTTATGTAAATTGTAGGCTTATATCCACTGCATGACGTACATACTAATATGGAGAAATAATGAGGGTTTGTTACGTTTTTTTTTTTCTCTTTAAAGTACAATATCTATACCTACAGATGGTTGGCGAGGTATGTTTTGACTTGAAATATGTGGGTACCTGAGATACTTATTACTTTTACAAATATTTCTATTTACTTCTATGCTCTATACGGATCGTTTATATCGTAGCTTAAAAACATTGCGATCATTGGTAGAATCAAATTTCAATACATTTGTGTATTTGTACATTTGTTAATTTTATTTGTATTTAACCAAATATATAAATTGTTATCCGATCTTTACGATCTTTCATCCGATGAATATAGGAATAATACATACAAGGATATACTGTACGTACTGTAGGTACGTACGCTTGGAGTTGCATCATTTTGCATGCAAGAAATATAATAACAAAATATTGTATGTTTTCTTAACTTACTTGACCCTGTCATAAACAATCGGATACTCGTTTGACATATGTAAATGCTCATCAAAATTTTTGTAATAAAATGTCACATTGAATGCAATACCTAATTTATATTTTCGTCTTGTATTTCCTCTTTAAATCATGACCTCCGTTGCCTTATAGCTATTAAGCTATAAGGGATACTTCTATAACTCCAAAATATTAAAAGACGTTCTTACATATTGCATAATTATTAGCATTGTAGATTATTAATAATTTGTTTAGCTGAAAACTCACACAGTTTTAAACTCAGAAACACAATCCAATAACACGTATACACAAACACACAATCAAAAATTATTGACTACGCATTGAATGTTTAAAATATGATCAGATATCGGCATGAATGCGATCAAACCGACCAATTTCAATAAAACTCGCACGCTGTACCATTAGCGCGAATTTTAAACCGTTCCATGCGAACAGAGGTGAGAGCAATAAATATAACTGTTGCGTAAAGCAATATGAATTTCATAGTGAAGAAAATATATTGTGATCGCGGAGGCGTGACTGCATCATTACGTGGCATAAAGCTCGTGTGAGACGGGGAATATTCAGCAGTTTTTGTTAGACGGCACATTAGAGGGAAACCGTTCGTTCGGACCATTCGAGCGGTTACAACGACAATCACCGTTCCAAATAACTGTTACTTTTAACGTTTATTGCATTGTGACAAGTTTATTAAATGCACTAGCTTATGACATCTTGTAAACTGTAATTTACGAGAATGTAGCTAGTGGCCAAAAATTGCTTTACTCTGATTCCGTGAGGTTTACCATATGGAAAAAGCTATTTTCAGGAAGGAATTAGGTTAAAAGTTTTCTTTCATATTTTTTAAAACGACAATATTTTAATTTAAGTAAACAATAACTAATATAGTAATAATAAGTAAACAAAAACTTTAATATAACAGTAATTTCAATTATCGTTATAAAAACAATTACAGCTATGTATACATGTTTAAATTTGTAATAATCTGTGTAAAATATTGAACTACGCATCAATATCGATGACTAACAATTCATTGTATTATATTGTTACTTATCAAGTGACCTTTATGGTTAATCGTGCATAAAATCCTTATTAATAGTGATCCCATGAATAAGTAACAGTGATTTGAAACAGTGATTTTTAACGGTAAACGTTCAACTCTATATTTGTATGCGATTCACCACAGCTGCCCACGGATTAGCGCCTTTTGTCTACATATTAAAATAATAGTTAATTTTCCTCGCAGTGAGCCACAATATATCTTTTTATATCTACGCCTTGAAAACATATAGCGTGTTTTTCAATTATCTCAAATTGTTAATGAAGTAACTGTTCTTTTTGTAAAGCACGAAGTGTTTTATAGCTCAATTAAACGCCAATTTAGTTTGTTAGCTAGTAACGTAATAACACCGAATGATGGTCGACTTTTCTATGTTACGACAAATCATTTATGACCAACCGTACGAATAGATTCATTATTGACGTTTCTTATGATATCAAGAAAATAATAAATGAAACCCGGCTGAAAATCCTGATCGCGATACAGATAAAAAATTCCAGTTCAAATCTTCAGTTAGATTTAAGGCGCGGAATCCAACGGTAACATTCTAACGACATACAATGTTTTATACTCTGTGAATGCATTCGCACACACGCGCAGAACGTGTCGGTATGTGTGTCATGTCTGTAGTGGTGTGGAATGCGGCCACGTCCTTCGCCACGGTTCATTTGCACACAAGCGAATGCTATCCAGCCAGACGCATATACTTTATAGCTTCCCAATTTATCATTAATATAGATATAAGCGTGCCGATGCGTGCTGCGGCCGCTTCATTTGTGTACTATTACAGACACCGGATATAAGTACTCTTTTATATGATAGTGTAGTTGAAAGAAACATTTGAAAATAAATTATAAGTAGAATGGTTAATGTAAAGGTTTTACTTGTATGTCGAGATGTGATGCAAAAATTCGCAAGATAAATAGGCACGTAAGTCAATGCACTTTACAAAAAAACCACTCCGTTCCGTAAACACAAAAAGGCTTGCCATTACATTCCAAAGAATGGATTCTTTGACTTACATCCAACCAACCTTACGATTTATTTCGCAGTAAACTGTCGAGTGCGTTCATTTTAATAGCATATTAAATCCTTTTGAAGCTTTCGTGATTTTACGACGCAGTATATACCTACATTGAAAAATTCACATTTTATAAAATTTGAGTTCATACTTAACGTGTCATACAAGTGAAAGCGAAAAAAAACAATGTTTTATTTGTATCTTTAATCGCATTACAAGAGTTCAACCTTTAATGAAGTCCCTATGCATTTATGGTGCGGTATAGTGGTAACAATTACAAAAAAATATATGCAAGTGATGAATGTCTCTATATAAAACCTATCTCATGCTTATTACATAGTTTAAAACGAGATTGTTGTAACCAGTTAATACTATTTTTAGCTTTTGTTTATTTTTATTTTATATATATAATACAATAATGCGTCATGATAGAATGTTGCCATTATTGCAAGAGGTTTGTTCTAGCATACTTTTTATGTTTTCTTGACTCACACTTCTTGAAAATAAACATGAACTATCCAAATATAGGTATTTATGAACGAAGAAACGTGTACAGCAAAGATTACGTGTGTCGTAAATGTACATTGGAATGAATTAATCTACAAATCTTAATCTACATTAAAACTGGTAGTAGTACACATTAGTTGGATATGTTTTGGAAGCGTATGTTTACGATCATAACATGGAGCAGTAGCTGTAGGTGGCTTAGAGTCTATCGAAAAACGTATCCATGATATCGTTTTACGTACGAATATATATATGATAGTAAATCCTATTAATATTATAAATGCGAAAGTTTGTAAGTATGGATGTATGGATGTTTGTTACTCTTTCACGTAAAAACGACTGAACCAATTGCAATGAAATTTGGTACGTAGACAGTTGGATAACTGGAATAACATATAGGCAACTTTTTATTCCGATATTCCTACGGGATACGGACTTACGCGGGTGAAACCGCGGGGCACAGCTAGTATTGAATAAACATGGAAATCTATATCGAAAGCAATAAAGGAAAAATGTCTCAACATTATTTTATTATAGGTTATAAATATATTTTATGACAAATCATACGCAAACAAGAGGGAAAGTATTTAGCAGTCGATAAAATATTATAAGCTCGTAACAATACGTCTGACTAACGTTAAACTAGATGTGGTGTAAGTAAGCATGGATGTTTTATAGCGAGGAAACTAGAAACAACATTAAAGATATGTTATATTTAACCTCTTTCTTTATTTAAAACTAGCTGCGCCCCGCGGTTTCACCCGCGTAGGTCCGTATCCCGCAGGAATATCGGGATAAAAAGTTGCCTATATGTTATTACAGTTGTTCAGCTATCTACGTACCAAATTTCATTGCAATCGGTTCTGCAGTTTTTGCGTGAAAGAGCAACAAACACACACACACATCGTTACAAACTTTCGCATTTATAATATTAGTAGGATTGGTAGGATAATGTGATAATTCTAATCATTTAGCTAATCAGTAGGACATTAGAACGTTCGAGAAAGTTGCTATTGTATATCATATTTTACATATTAAATTTCAATCATCATTATATTAATGAAATCTTGTATCTATAGCCTAGGCATGCAACAGTCAGTGTATCGCCCAATTAATAAGCAATACAATACGACCTTTTTCACAATTAGCCAAGTTTTCAATCTCGATTGTGTCACACACAAACACACACATGCAAAACAACTTTCTAGCAGACAGCATTAGAACATTCCAGCAGCAATGCCGTTGTCGATTCTAATAATTGCATATTCCACGATACGAAGCAATATTAAGTCATTACTATGCGAATGATGTCAAGACATTATATATCCATGGATGGGAAACATGTTACACGCTTATACATATGAGAATTTAATCATTGCGTGGTCTACAAGCAAATGATCTAATTTTTTTCTATTATGTTCGGAATATTTTATTAACTGGATAAATAGGTGCACACACATGTCACTAAACTCCTCTGAATGTGGAGAATTTGGTTTAAAAATTTGAACGCAATCGACGTCGCGAAATAAATCTAGTGATACTATAAATATTTAGTTTTATATCTGTCTGCCCGTTACGATTATTATGCTACCAATTTGGATAAAATTTCCGTCCAGTATAAATTTAATCACATTTTACACGTACACAATAATACCGTTTTATACACAATAGTAGGTGATAGACATTGTCTTTTTTGAGTTTGAGTATAAGCGTTTGCTTAGATAGTTTCAGATATTGATATCGAAACATGGGTCTAGTGACCCAAAAGAACTAATTTAGTAGTTAGTCCTTTGAACGAAAACGACTGTTGAAAATGTCGTAACTGAGAATAGATTAGTTTCCTTTTGATTGCAGTATATATACGGCCTACTTTTGTTATGGTCTATATGTCATCATCATATAGTCCTCTGTATACATAATTGCATTGATATTCACACGTGCACGAGGCTATCAAAGATATCTGATTGATCTTAACGTTCGTTCTATCATTCTTTATACCAAGGAATGGAAAACTGCTTTGTTTTTAGAATATTCGATTCGTGATATTATTTCACTATGAAAATGTAAATGTCTGTCAGTAAAATTAAAAACATTCTAGTTGTCTTAGTGGAACATTCTAGTTTATTCTAGAGTTTTAAATTAGTGTAAATGGCGTTCAAATTTTAAGTAAATCAAGCTATTTATTTAGATACAAAACATTTCATCAAAATATTAGATAATCAACAAAATCAAGAGAAATATCTATTCAATATCTTATTTGTTTCAAGTAACCTTATAACGAATCATCCAGATAATTAGTCAGTACTCAGTGCATACACGCGATACTTGACGATGATTCATATAATAATAATAATCTTATGATCAGTACAGGCGACAGGTGAATACACTCTGACAAAGGACCAGATTTTAAGACGTATTTTAAACATCAGCCGTTTGTTAGTCGTCGGATTTTCGTCTAGACTGGTGTCTGAAGAGTTTTTTAAACATCTTTGTCGTAAATTAGGGTTACTTCGGTACGTTATTGGTTAAACAAAAAATAGGGAATTACGGATATATAGTTATATTATTATTTATTGTATAAATTAGATGTGTATAGGAGAGGTTATTTGTAGGAGTTTTGACCGAAATTTAAGGTACATGTAGATATGAAGCGAATTAAATTAATGTGGTAATGCAGAACAAAATTATTTATCAGAAAATATTTTCCAGTTATCATAAGGGCAATGTGTTTACTAGTTTTTAGTTCCTAGTCAGCTACACTGGATCTTTAGAATAATATTCCAGACCAAACTTCTATTAATTATAATTACATAGCATTTTTAGTAAAATAAATTTTCGCCATATCAATGACATTTTGGTCACATTAGGCTCTAGAGCTTATACCTGATAGAGCAAAGATTATGTAATTTTATACTTACAACTTCAAACTAGCAGTTTAACAGAAACGACAGCGATGCATTAAAGGAAACGCCGTAATCCTCACAGACTGGGATTAACCACAATACTAAAAACGCTACAAAAGATAAGGGTGGACTCACAAAGGATGAAATAACAATAGCATGGTGTTTGACGCATGAGCTTATCGATTCCTAATCAAACGCCCACGTTACAGCGATCGTGATATTTTGTTCAAAGTTCAAACCTTTCACATGTTGTGGCATAATGAATGTGATAACATAATCGCTGTTTAAAAATAAATTTGACACCGGTTTTTAGCTTGGGCGTTGTTTACGCAATAGCCTTACACCCGCTTTGAAATGTTATTAATAACTATGTATTTATTCGTATGTGATCGGGAGGTGTAATTTATATTCAATAATACATGCGAAATTTTACATAACATAAAATTTAAATAAAACGTTCGACGGATTTTCTTATTGACCTGTTATTTTAGAACGTAATTTATTTTTACGTTTGCCAATAACATTACAGAGATCTGAAACACCAGTATTACATCTATCCCATTTAATAGCTATGAATTTGAGCACAACATTATTGCACTAGATTGTACTTGAAAGCCAAATTCCCAAATTCTTTGGACAGCTCTGCAGTATCAATAAAAATAATATATGTAATAGGTCTTAATGCCTAGGCAGACAATTGCTTGGCGAAAACATTTTTGGCGGCGGTTGCAGACGACGTCTTTATTGAGCATGGGGAATGGAGAGCTTTTTAAAATTACTCTATTCGCATATATAACTCTCTGTTATTAACATTATGCAAGATTTACAATTTGGCAAAGTTATTGCAAGTTCATGGTGCAGATTTCTATGCAGTTTTATTTGGGTGTGTCGAAATTGTCTTTTTAATTAGTATACTATATTGAATCGTTAATGATTTGTTGGCTACATTAGCGTTTGATACTCATGTTTATATCAAACTTCAAATATATGATATATACATGTAAACCTACCTCTTAAATCACTGTCTATTGAAAAAAAAACTATAAAAATCTGTTGCGTAATATGAAAGATCTAAGCATACAAACACAGACATACTATGTAATGATGTGACCCTATCTTAATATTGAATTTAAGTTTTAAATTTGATTTTATTTTATTCAAACAGCATACTCAGATGAATGTTGTGAGGATAAATAATGAATATTCAAATAATTATGACAAGAGCGATAGTTAGTCAAGATTTAGCTATAAATATATTTGCAATCATCAAGGCTGGATGCGATACATTTGGCCGACTTTTATAACTGTCTTATTTTCAACTTTTGATGCGTATCTTTAATAGACAACAAGACAACAAGAAGCATAGCATGCATAGCAGCAACTAAATGATCATAAATGCTGAATTTTGATTAATCTCATATTTGGATGTATCATGGAGGATTTTCGCACCTTAAATTAATTATCAATGTTTTCGGATTTTGTTGCAGTAATGTACGAGATACAGAAAATGTGTGAAATGTAAAAACAAACTTCAATAAAATGGTACAATTTAATGTGGAAATACCTAAAATAACTTGGAGCGTTAACAACATACAATATAATATAAAACTTTTGTATAAGTTCGACTCTCGAGGCATTTCAAGTCTTCACGGGTAGGTAATGTAACAATGTAAAAGTATTTTCCTTCAAACACAATTTTACGCGAATACTTTTTCTGTTAACAAATGTTATAATAAAACTAGCTGCGCCCCGCGGTTTCACCCGCGTAAGTCCGTATCCCGTAGGAATATCGGGATAAAAAATAGATGTTGGCCGATTCTCAGACCTACCCAATATGCTTACCAAATTTCAGAGGAATCGGTCAAGCCGTTTCGGAGGAGTTTGGCAACGAAAACTGTGACACGAGAATTTTATATATTAAGATAATTTTATCTAATATTACAAGCAAAGAAATGTATCATTTGTTGCATTGTGCGTCTTCATTATTATTATTTCTTATAGATACTTATTTCATACATAATATTTATTTTTATCATAATAAATTTAGTTACAAAATTTTTAATTTCCTCTAAAGGGATACTTTACCTTTGTATTGTCTCTTACAATCAATCACGTATTAGTCATTTTGAGTAATTACAAGTCTGTTCAATCATCACACAACTGAAAACGAACGCCCAAAAACATAGTGTCTGGTTATTTAGGTTTAATTTATTCCGAGCGAAGCAACAGAATATCTATTGAATTAGAAGCTCACCGAAATTAGTCATATCGCAAAAACAATAACCCAAAATAAATTATAGTCCATACATCCTTTATAGCCCTAGCATATAATTAAGTCCATTATTGTTCCACGAAACCAACTCGTTACAGATTTTAGGTTATCTAAAATAAAGATCAGCTGAGTGAAAATATCGATGTGAGTAAATATTCCGTGGAATAATGTATTGCAGTGAATTAGACGTGGCGTTGGGGTTGCCAGCACTGTCACGCGACAACCCCACGTAATGTGGACGTGCCCTTATAATTCAGCGGTTGATGTATTTTGAATTTTATCTTGTAAACTTTTCGACTGAAATTTGCATGCATTATTCGCAACGTACGAAAGTTCTGAAGGCACCACGAATGGGGGAGAACGTTCTAGTTGATCTAGAATTAAATCGTAAACATGTAAATCTAGGTTATTCACCTTTGTTTGGTTTATGGGTTATTGTCCGTTGTTTATTGACAATGTTACACTCGTAAAAAGTAAGATGATTAAACACAGAACGCATCAAAAACATCATTGTTATGGATTGCGAATTGAAAAATTGCAACATTGTTATTTATGGAAAATATTTGTAGTAATCAAATTAAAAAGTTACATTTCTTCTCATAAAGTTTGCTTCTTGTAAAATTTGATATTGTAAATAATACATTGAAAAATGCTTTGATTATGAAGTTTCACTATTAAACCATTGAAAAAGTAAATAAAGTTTATATAAAGATACGTATCATACTGTTATTTAAATATAGTATAAACAGTAGTTTTCATTATAATATTAGATCCAAAAAACAACCGACAAAAATGACCCTAATAATTTGTTTACCACTATTGAAATCATCGAACCGCGAAATATTAATAAGCAATCGCCATAAAAATTGTTATTCATTAATTGTCCATACAAATTGCAATTATATTAAAATTTATCGGTTCGGTAATTCCATTGTAATAATTGAATTTTACCTAAAATTTGTATTGATGGTCCACACAAGGAGTTTAACATAATATTATGGTCAGTTGTTACCTGTATGCAAATTTATTTATAACTTTTTGCTACATCATTTTTCCCACTCAACCCTATACGCCTTTAAGAATACATTTTACTTTACGGAACAGGTATATTCTAGGCTACATGGTATGAAAATGAGAATATAATATATTTAGATATTGTGTTGTTTAAATTGAGAGAAAAGCTACTTTGAAACATCAAGTTATCATCAACACCATCAGGTAAATGAAGTCGCATGATGAAAGAAGATCCTATCAATAGCTTGACTTTAGACGTATCGCTTCAGGAGTGTCAGGAGGATTGTGAAAAATTTAAAAACAACCTATTTATTAAAAGAAGTATAGACTGATATTATATTTTTGTAAGTGCGTCGCATTGTGTATAATTGGTTATTTTACAATTGTTTTAAATGTGACTAAGATTCCTTTGAACAAGACATATATAAAGAAACTCACGTATACTTCTCATATACCTATATCTATAGAATTATATCTGCGCCTATGTATTTAAAAGATTGCGTGCGGTAGAGCCGATTAGGGTTAACGTTGATATTTCAGTTTCTGTGGACCGTATTAATTTAGCATAAGCTTCATTTTCCTTTACAAAATGATATTGCAAAATCAAGAAAGACTGCTTTGAAACGGAATACAGTTGTTAATAGCATAGGATGATGATTCAAATGTATGGACTGGAAATAATAAATATGAATACGTACTAACATCATAACTAGATTCTAGTGCTTACTTTAATTATATATCGAGACGTTTATGCGATCTAAACATCTAGATGGAATACTAAGATGTAATAAATAAAATTAAAAAATATAATCGCACTAATAATATCCCCTTTTTTTAAGTCAGTTAAAAAAGAAATCACTATATTTAAAACCATATATCATTATTTGTTTGTGACCTTATAGTTTTCATAACTGCTTTATTGCTTTTAATAGTATCTTTAAGTAGCCTGTAAGTGGTATATAATTTTGCAAAATTTTGTATTAAAATGTAGGCACCATTTCCAGGAATAAAAACATTTGTAGCTAGCTTGTAGCGTTCCAATCGGTTCTTGCTGGTTTAAAAACAAAATCGGTACTGTTTGTGAACGAGGGTGGTAAATAGGGTCATCACGTTACTGTTTTCATAAAAAAATTAGTCAAATATAACATAAATTACCATTCATAAGGAACAAAATTATTTCAGTATCGTAATTGTCAAAGCTTTTTAAATTAAAGTAGATGTCGATGTTTTAACTTAAATTTTTCCATATATTTAAAATAGAATACATCACAAATCACGCCACCTATATACCCCCTATAGTTTTTGCTTAGCCGCATAATAACTGTTATCTATCATTACCCCCGTACCTTAATAGAAGTAGTATATTTTACAGCAGGGTTGGCACCCCTACCGACGAATGGGGAGTAGGCTTTGATTGATGACGTGGGGGCCGCATTGTGTGGACGTTCATTGTCCATCATTGTCCAAGCAAGCTAGACGAAACAACTGGGAAAGAGTTCTATTATTACGACGATTATATCGGAATCTGTGCTCCAACTATCCGCAAATTAGGTCTTTATATCGCTTCAATAGACGTAGGGGTAAGCCTTATTTTATAGGCTTTTGATATGTGCCTTCCATTGTTCTTGAATAGGTGCATTTATGTTCAGAATCGAACTCAATTCCAGTGAAATCGAATTGTTATAGAATTAATAGAGTTGTTAATACTTTAAAATTTTGTCAAGGATCCTTAACCTCTTTGAAAACCATAGATTAATAGATTATATGGATGCGTACTAAACACTTGATTGATAAATAAACCCTATTAAAGTTTTGCGAGCAAAGATCTTATTTTCTGTATAAAAATAAAACACAGTAGCTAGTAGAGGGTCAAAGAACTGTTTACAAATAGCAACAGCGTACGTACACCTCACAAACCAATCGTATTGGCATTCGTCGCCGACAAACTAAAACAATTCATACCGAAACACTTGCAATTATTTACAAAGGAAAAACAAGCGAAACAAATAAATGAAGTGGAAAGAATTTCTCGTGGGTACAAACAATGGTATGTCACCGCTAGATGTCGCGCGGAATGGGTTGGGAAATAGCTTGGTCCCCAGGGCAACGGCGCGATTCAATCAAGTCTGATTCAGGATTTTGGAGTTCGTTTACCGAACTGAACATAAGCGGCAGAAAGCAAATAAAGTAAAAGCGAAATGGAAAATGGAATGGTCTCCTAATCGTTTTATGCGCCACGTTTAACATCCAGACGAGACCTTGATCACAATTAAATCCCTTATCGTATGCACTCTCCAATTTCTTCCCGCTCCCACTTCTGTTCGCAGAATTAATTTTCATTTTTGCGGGTAGCGTCGGCTCCGAATTATTCGCGTTCACAGATAGGGAAAATGACTTTTGCAGGAAGTTATTGATAATTGAATACACGACTGAATGAAAAGTGCTTGCGTTAGACTCGTGATGTTGCCTTCAATATTTCGGAGAACTTTATAATAGAAAGGTGTACATGTTGTATCATTCTGTGGCTTTTAACGACTGTCCTTATTTATGATTCTAGGATATGATTCACTCTTTTAATATTTATACCTACCAACTTATCATAATTGTACAATACATAATTGCACAAAAATCGTAATTGAACAAGCTTATGCAATCCTATAAACCATAAGCCTATAATATAACTCTTACCTAAACTTTAAATGACGATATAACTCCCTAAAAAGCCACAACAGGTAAATGCGACTTCTGGCCACGTTAATTTTTGCATTAATATATCACCACAGTACATCAGGTGCAAAACAGCGAGCTTAGCGTGCCGACTAAGTACGTTATAAATCCTCGTTATCTAATATCGTGTAACAGTTAAATACTGTATTTGAATTGCAAATATTCTAATGCGTTGAGTCGCAGCCAGACGTGTTTTACGCTTATTTTTGCCGCCTTCAATGGGTGATCGTAAAATTGTTGCTTACATAGAAAATGGTATATAGTCAACACAATGTGAATAGTATGACAGATGCAAATAGTTTTATGATGGGATGATAAATGAATAAATGCTTAAGATAATAAAATGCATTCGATAGTAAATAAAAATGACACATCGGTCAATTACATATTATAAGTTAGTAAATGATTTTCTTAACGACTTAGTTATAAGGTTTCCTGGATAGAATTATATTTTTCTTTCGGAACTTCCGACGTTCTTCAACTGATTTGAACAAACGAAAGAGACCTTAACCCCAAAATTTAATATATTTCCAATTTCCAATACATTTAAGCAATGTTAAATGTTCTATATAACATCCCATTGTTTTATAAAATAAGGGAGCCATACAAGAATGGAATGAATAATTTCGGGCGTTTAAAATCTTATTGATAAGAATCATTCAAGCGTGAACCATTATACTTTATTGTACCAATAAGATTCAAGCAGACAATCTAAGTTCTATTTTAATATACGTTTAATTATAAGGGCTCCTTGTAAATAAGTAATGACTTAAAATTTGATTACGTAAAAGATTATTATACTTTCGTATGGTTTCATAGATTTTTGTGTTTCCAGATTTATAACACCTAATAATATGATAATACTCCCTCAGGTTCGAAGAAACAAAAATCTTAAATCTTAATGTTATCCGGAAATTAGTAGACAAATGAAGGAAGTATTTAAGACGAAATATCTTCCGCGTAATCAATAATGATCATATTAATATATGTCAGGACAAATATTAAGAATTGCATATGACAAAATCTCAGTTCACAATAGAAATATATTACCGAAGGTATATAAAGAACTTGATACCTGTCTATTGAAACCCTCATTGAAATATTCAAAACCACGGATTGAACAAATAGGAAAAAATCTCAACAAAAGTTTTTCCACTTTTTAAGAACGAGACCAATAGGAATCCTCCAATCTCTTATTTATTATTCTGGCTATTACACCATAGTTTCTTAGATAAGATAGATTCTCACATAAAAACAAACGCTTTAATATGACCGAAAAACAATCTATCAGCAAACCAAATTTTAGCCCAGTAGTTCAGGCGCAAGAGCAAAAGAAGTCTACAATTCCATACAAATTTTCAGACATAGGCAAGCTAAATACTAGGTATTGTAACAACGACAAGGAAATTAGTAAGTCATCTTCATATGGATTAGCGTAAAGCTAATTAAATTTCCCCCAAAATAGCCTTGATTTTGCACATATGTTATGCGAATACTGTTATATGTAGAATGTAATCCACTTACTCCCGTTTGAGGTGTGTTCTAATCTCTCACTGAATCGCAACAGATGTTATCAGTCCTCCGAACGGAGTCTGAATTTATTCAATGTTTAGTTTTACTTTATTATTTAATTGGTTTCTTGTTTATTTAGGTTAATGGAGAATGCAGAATTTATGATGAAGGATATAAGAGATAAACAGAGACAAGAAAAGAAGAAAACGTGTCTAATTAACATTGTTCGATGTGATTTTAATTACACAAAAGAAGTGCCTAGGTATTAACAAAAATAGGTTAACGTTATATTTCTTCTTTTATAACTAAAAATAAATAAGTATATTCTCCGTTCTTTGCCGATTTTTTAAGATATACCCTTACGCTTTATATTTATAAGAAAAACCCGGATAAGATTGAATTTCTCAGAATCCGTCTAAGTTTATTCTAACATCTATTATAAATGCGTTAGTAACTCTGTGTCTGCCTGTCTGTTAGGTATTTTGGGACACTTCAACGAATTTGAATATTATTTTGTTATGCTTTGGGTAGATTTTTCAATAGTTGATTAAAATATATTTGTCAAATATAGTATGAAAGAACCATTTAAAAATTGTGTTCTAATTATCCGTCTTGACATTTTACACGTGAAATTTTTATATTGTTGTGTAATTTTTAATTGGACGTATAAAGTTTAAACCAAAGATTGAAAAGGAATAAACGCTATACTTTCAATTGTTAATACTAATTTCGTAGGGATGGAGTGAGTAAATACACATATTTATATTATGTATATTTCAACGTTAAAAGCAGAATACAGGTTACATATTAACTCTTGACTAGTAAGAGAAGTAGGTTTCATTGAATTAAGACCTTTAATCTGAATATATAGATCAGTAGTTGCACAAACACAAACTGTAACTCACATATGCACACGTCTTGAGTGTATTTTTTACAATTTTCCTGTTGTCATAAAGTTTTCGTGCTCGATGACTAACATACAATACAGAAAAATCAGTCTATCGTAAAATTCGGAATTCATTGTTAATAGAAAATGGAAATATGGATCAGATGCCAATACAGCTAGCGTTAGTAATGTGAGTGAAATTTAATTTATATTACGCAAAATACGGATTCTGTTAATGTAGCATTTATATTATATGCATTTAACGTTAAAACATCCCCTGTAGCATTTTAAATTCTTATATTACAAAGATATTATTAGACATAAATACGGAATAAAGCTGATTAAAAGCTTTCAAAGGTTGAGCTACATGTAATATGATTTGTGTATTTTTTACTATTGAAACGTCTTGAACCATTGAAATCATTGAAATATTTTTTTATAACAAATTTGGGGATTCAGTTGAGTTAAGCCTTAGGTACTTACTTCTTTGAACTCTTATACAAAGTTCCTATTCAAAAGACATTACCTCTCGTTTCCCCACGTTAGTATAAATAAAAATATCATTAACACTCAAATCGACCGTATAAACTGCAAAGCAATAGAGGCTGGACAATCGATTGAAAACAATATGCAGACATTAGAGCACACTCGCCCAGTTAACGGACGGTCACATGTGTCCGTCCCATGCATACTGATTTTGTGGATTATCTATGACCGTAATAGTGCTTACGAACCAGATCGTTCGCACGTAATGAATACGATATCTATGGTAGGTTGGTGAAAACTTTTAGTGTTTTTTTGAATTTACATAAAATGTACTTTTGAAGGCACTTCTAATGAATAATTGTATAAATTTATGTATTTCGTGTTTTATATGGCAAAGAAGAAATTCACCATAGTGCTTAAATGTGAAGGTTTTTGAGCGTAGAGTGAACAGATACCTTCTAGGGAAGCCATACGTCTTAGCCCACATCACCACGTCACAGCCTTCCATCAGGCGAGATAGTAGTTAGACGCAGCATAGACCAATAAAAAAATGTAACCTGTTCGTCATAATACCAACATTTGTAATAATCGTTTATATATATGTAATATCTCACACATATATTTTAAGACAATCTTGTTTGTGCGGAAAAATATCACTAATTGGATATGTCGCTAAGATTCTTATTTATTTCACACCACTCGCTGAAAATCCCAACCAGCAAATAGCAACAAAGATTTCTACCAATTACGCAACATTACTCAATGAGAGTCAATAAATTCGCCTCGCGATACTAATCGAGTGAATGCCCCGTTTGTATCAACCATATAAACTAAATCAACTTTGTAGAAAAAGTCAGTGGGCGAAAGGAAAACAATTAATCTAACAGTTTCCCGTAATCAACGTGGAACGGACACGAATTACTAAAGCATCTGTGAGTAATCAGTACAGTAGGTAGTTGGCAGGAAACTGACTTTCTATGACCACCTAGGATTACTGTTTGTCCGAAGTGTGTGATAGATTATTTATATATTACCCAAATATTTGAAAATTTGTAAGAATATTTTTTTATCGTAGATTCGAACTCATATCGCTTTATCGACAACGTTTTCAAATTTGATTAGTACCATAAATAAAATCTCCATAAATATATTGTATAAATGACGTCTCAATAAAAGTATATTTTTATCAGGACAAATTAAAATGAAACAGATTGGTTAATCCTCAAATTTTTTTTAACAAAGATGTCATTAAGTAACTAAAATGAGTGTCTCGCTCATAGCATCATGTGTACCTTGACCCTATAATTAATTTAACTAATGTTAACTGGCGTTATAGGTAATACTAGCTGTTCCCTGCGTCTTTGCCGCTAAGTTGCAGCTTTCTAATGGAGAAAAATTTTATTAAATCGGTCCAGCAATTTTTGTGTGAAAACATTACAAGCATACTTACATACAAATGTTTGCTCTTTATTATATTAGTAATGATAGAACACATCGCAGTGGTGTTTTTAATAATATTTATCCTCCTGCCGTAGATATATACAAATACATTTGCGTATACCAAACCCTATTAACACACAGGCACCTTAAAATAACCATCACCCTTTGTTGTTCAGTCAATCAACGTATCGAATCTCAATTTGTAGTAAATTAAACGGAATCGCAAATGAAAAGGAATCGTGTTTGTTGTCAGGATAGAATCGGGTTTCTTTTGGGCTAGAGAATTAAAATCGTATTGCCATTATCGAGAAGAAATATTATATTGCGGCCAGTACTATTTTAAAAGAAATAGTTTTATAGGATTAACCAACTGATGAATGCTTATTTTTACTATCAATATATGACGTATTAGGCCAACCTGCACTTGACCAGCGTGGTGGATCATGACCTGAACCCTTATAGGACTAAGTAGGTCTCTGCAGTGAGTTGTTTTCTGTTCTGTTTTTATTTAAATATTTTTATAATGGAAAATTTATTCAATTTATTAACATAAACTAAAAGGAAAATATGAAATACCTACCTGTCTTACTGACTAGTGACCACAAATATATAAAAATATGATTTCTTAGTAACACGGGTTTTACTATATTTTTCTGTTGCAAAAACTGAACATTGCGTAAAATATTTTTACGTAAAATAATTTACATGGAACTATTTTTAAAGGTTTACTGTAATTAAGGTTTTATATAGCATAGAGTCATGTCACAGTATCGTGATTCATTATCTATAAATGTTTGTAAAATGATGTTTATGTTATTGTTGATATCCTCCAAGGGAATAGAGAATTAAGGCATTAAATTTAAAAATAACGTCAAACGTTAAATATTACCATGGCGATGTCATCTGCGAAGGAAATGCTAACAGTATTAGGTTATCAAATATACTTTTTATATTTGAATGAAGTCAACTAACGACACAGGGACAAATCGAAGAACAAGACAGACGACGGAAATTTTATGGACACAATTACAAGAAACTAAATTTTACTATCAGCAATAGAACAATAAAATGAGTAATAAAGAGCATTTTGATTTAACGTAACCGTTTAGCAAATAAGTGCCCAGGTTAATGTCTCATATTTCTTTTAATTGCCTCGGCTTAATTAAAGTCAGTATAGAGTTTTATTACTGTACTTATTCGATGTAATTAAAATCGATTTATGATATCTTTACTCATGACTGGGCGTATTGAAGCGCTAACTGGCCGTTAGAATAGCTACATAGGCGATAACCCAGCTGCTCTATACGAATCCCAGCTTTTGTCAGGTCGATACGCTTTGAATTCTCAAGCGGTTTCAGAGACCAAGGTTTCAAAGAAAGCTTTGTAAAGGTCGCGGAAATATGCATTCTACGTAGCTGGATTCGCACTTGGTAGCTGTCAATTATGTTTATAAACAAGTATGGTGCTGACACAAGAATTCAAAACATCGCGCACTGTTAAGGAAAACAAAATCCTTCCTTCATACTGGAATTGATATTCAGAACTGTTTTGAGGGCTGTGAATGAATGCTTATGAGACATACGTTATTTATTGTTTCGCTTGTATATTTGCTACTGTAATTGAATGTTAAATTATAATAACAACTGTTAACTTAAATATTGGTTTGGACGTTATAAATCACGTTAATGAGGTACGAATTTTGTACAATTTTATTTATATTCCTATTAACAACGGATTTTAGAAAGTTAAAAATAACCGGATTTATGATAGGGTATTTGTATTGTGAAAAGTATCATTTATAATCGGAACAATATCTTTCGGTAATTTCTATTTCATTACTATACATATTAAAACAACGTATTTTACAATGTATGTATATTTTACAAATACAATGTTATTGTTATTCAATTGCATATAAGTAAAATGTATTATCTAATTCATTTAATTATATAATCATGTTAACGCTCTGTATATCAGTGCTAACTTAATGTTATTAATTATTTGGTTGTGATTGATTGTTATTATTTATCGCCAAACTATATCTTCCTTATTCAGGTATAATATTTTATACGAATATTTCGTACGAATATACAGTTGTTAAATTAAATTTTGCATTACATTTTACATGACCTTTGTAACTATTATATATTATTAATTATTGATTATTCTCTTTTCCTGACCAATTAGGAATTTGATACCTATTTAGTGCATTCTTTAGGACATTTACACGAAAACAATCACAATAGGCAGCGCATGACTATACTCCAAAAGTTTAATTCATATACATATATTACCAGCTGCGCCCCGCGGTTTCACACACGTAAGTCCGTAACCCGTAAGAATATCGGGATAAAAAGTTGCCATTATGTTATTTCAGTTGTCCAGCTGTCTACGTACCAAATTTCATTGCAATAGGTTGAGTAGTTTTTGCGTGAAAGAGTAACAAACACACACACATCCTTACAAACTTTCGCATTTATAATATATGTAGGATTTTGCGTCTTGTAGGTATATTATTATCATATAACACTTTCAAAGACGAATTACATCGATATATTCTTATCGCCGCTATAAGATATTTGCTCATGGCTAAGATTTATTACTGGGCTGTCAGATAAGTTCTTGCAAATTCGAGGCAAGCGGTGTCAAACCGTGAATATTCATTAACAGACCTCTGTCGCTGCCGCCCCAACATCTGGAGTTAGCTAATTTTCAACAACACTTGTTACTGTATTTATTAATAAGAAAACAAAGGGACAGAGACCGTAATAAAGGACAAAAATAGAACATTCATAGGACGCAGTATTGATAATTTAATAGCAATAATTAAAGAGTTTACTGCATTTTTTCGAAACGAATAACTGGACTATACACTAAAAGACTCATATACTAATAAAATATTATAATAGTCTGTTCTATCGACATAAAGTGAATGCAATGAAACATATCAATGCGGAAGCTTCAGTTAGATTGATTAAAAATTCGTTTTATAATTACCTAGGTATTCAAAAGAGGTCAACGTCTAATAAAATTTTGTAGTACATACAGCAGCAAGGAAATTATGCATCGTAATCATGAATTGTTAGATTATAAATGTTAGTACAGAAAGAAAAATTATGGACAGTCTTTGATATTATGAGGCATATTATTAGGAAGGTAGAGAGATAGCTATAAAATTTGTAATTTACCAAATGGAGATGAGATACCAGTAGATAAAGTGCCAGATTATTTATATGTTATTGATGAAGATACAGCTTGAGGGAATTCGAACGAATATGGTCATAAAATATCAAGTAATATTAGAACTGGTTATTATTTTAGTAATAAGGGACTTTGTTAGCTGTGGATTTTGCTAACGGTACTGGTAGGCACACATTTATACGAAAAGACAAAATCAGAACCAGAACATGAACAAAAATGTATTCAAAACGCAAATAGTGGACTTCTATGTAGGTTGCTTTTAAACACTGCACGCTCAGATAGTACTGCAAATATATAAATAGTATCCGCCCACACTGCACTAATTTGTTTCAGTGGTGTTTTACGCCGCGTTTTATCTTTCCCTTTGTACTTAGAATGCTTTCTTTACACTGCTAAAATTAATCTAAACCCGTGGGCTTAAACTGAAATGCGATGCTTGCCTTGCGTGAATTTTCTTGTGACATTGCGTTTCGTTAATTAAAAATGCTTTGCGGGTTCGCGCTCTGACAGACATGCTCTTAAATTTGTTTTAGATTACGATGTGGATTATTTTAAAATATAGGGTTTATAGTGCAATTATTGTTGGAATATGTTTCTGATTCCCTTCTTGATATATTTTTTCATATTCGTCAATAAATTAAGAGAAGGCTCGACAAATGTCGAAGAATATATATGGAAAAAAGCTCACTATGTATACATATTCCTAGAGAGCAATATTTACTGCGCAGTTTCCAAAGACCATGTCAGTCTCTGCTTGGAACGTAAAATTAGTTAGCATCCGTTGAGATTATTAGAGCTGAAATGTGTTCAGGGACCTTTTATTTTTCTATTGAAATAATTAATACAACTATTTTTGCTGTATTCGATATTTTTTGATATTACAACATAATTTGTTATTAAATCTTATACTCAAAACTTTTAATTACATACTCCTCAATGCGCTTTTCCAAATGCCTACTCGGGTAATTAACTTTGAACACCCAGCAGTTATAAGCTTCATAATTCGAAGTAAAAACAAAATCAATCAAAACAATAGAAGCGAAGATTCATATTTATAAACCAAACAATTCACCCTTATATTCGTCGAAAGCGCAACATTCGCTATATTTTCCTTTCAAATTATTGTGAACTTATGTAGAATGTTAAACTTACTTAGTCTTTTAAAGACGCATATACGCACGATAATATACGCATAATAAATAGTATACATAAAAACAGAAAGTAAGTAAATCTAAATAAAGTTGTCTTCCAAATAACACAATATACGCATAAAATTCGAGTACACATGATTGTTAATCTCCTTATAAAATATGTTGAAATACGTTTACCAAACAACTCGTCCGTAGTCAACTACACCATTCAACTCATTTTCCCTTTAAAAATTCATGACAGGTCATCACATTACCACTCTTAACAATTCAGTAGGATAGTAAAACCTTAAGTAAACAGAGAGCATATCAACTATTTACCAAGGATCATTTCAGTCCCCGCTCGGGATGTAAAAACTTAAATCTCCGTAAGAAGGCCTCGTCGAAAACCGCAGACTGTTTTAAATAAAATATTAAATGTTGGATTAGTTGGTGCGACGCCTGCGATCAGGCAATATTTTGTTTATTCAGTATTGGAAATGCATTAAACACTTAAATCACGGATAATAATGTTTATACATATTTTACGGTTCTAAATAAAAAGCTTATGAAATATTCTTAAGACATAAATAACATAGTTCGCACGATCCCTGGTGTAGTGTGTCAATTACTCAATATATGAAAGGTTAAGTTCCTATAAACTTTAGTTTGTTATTTATTTGGAGAAGTGATATAAATGTTTCTTGTGATATGTCAGCAACGTTCTTAGAGCAGTTGTGTAGTTTTTATGGTTTTGACAGAGATTTGTTTTGATGAGTATCTTATCAATTAAATTTTTTATCATTCGTAAATAATCAACATTAAATCAATATTAATATTTTGATGATATTCTTTGTTTTATGTGGGTTTTTTATAATTGTTTTCGTTATATGAAACCTATTCACTAAATCTGCCAGGTGAATCTGAATTTACTTTTATGAGAATATATTCAATATAACGATTTGAAAACATTTTTCTTTCGTCCTGACTAAAGCATGTTTGTATCATATACCAAGTTTGAATAGGTTTTCCAATACATACCTTCTCCAGAGTACCGTCCTAAGAGCCAACAGGTAAACGTGCACAAAAATATGCCGCCGATTCTGTAACTGCTCAAAGTGCCAACAGTTTATTGCGGGCCTCAGACGCTTTAACGCCTATAAATTTTACGCGTGTTCACAATAGCGCTATAAAATGTTGCAATAATTCTAAATCCCGTTGTTTTTATTTAGGATTTAGAGAGAATATTTTATTGTAATGCGACTTAAGGTTGCGAAATTGCTTTCCAGAGCTGACACGGGCTAGAAATGTGTGGGAATAAACGGAAGTGCGTACAAGTGTAACTAAAACGGTAATCTTGATTTTTGTAAGCGCTGTTCTGCCTTATCATTTACGAGTATGACGAATAAATGTTGGCCGATTCTCAGACGTACCGCACATAAAATTGCATGACAATCGGTCTAACCTTTTCAGAGGAGTATCGTCACTAGAATTATGACACGAGAATTTTACATATATAGAGATACTTCGCTTATAGGGTAGGTAATTTTATATATATAGAGATACTTCGCTTATAGAGTTTCACCACGGATACAAATCGTTATCTTTAAGAATGGACACGTTTCTGAAATAGGACTTTACCCGTAGTAGTTCTTTTGCAATACCTTATGAGGCGCAAATGAAAAAAAGCGAAAAAGAAACGGAAAAGAAAGTACCGTAAGTATTCTGTATCAACAGACCATAAAAGAATAAACAGATTGTATGTAAAGTAAGGCAGATATAACAAAATTGACAAGGTTAATCGACAATTGAACTCGGGTGTGCAACATCACCGTCGGCTGATTCTAATTTCCGCACGGATGAACAATCCGGCGTAATTAATACATCCGGATCCGTCCGGAGTCCCCTCCGATGGATCATGGCGATTGGTGAGTTTTAACACGTTTCTTTGGTGCGCATTTCATTAAGACACCTCGTTTTATTTTGAATGTTGATTAATGAATGCTGATTATAATAAAATATTTTGTATGGAATATGAATAGATTTTTTTTAATGTCATAGCGGGCAACTAAGCCGATTGTTCGCCCGGATGGAAAGCGATCACCACCGCCCATGAACATTCGCAGAGGTAGTGTTTCTGCGGATGCTATCCATTGGAAACGGGCAACGAATTTTCAGCGGCCCTATGATTGCAGATGTTCATGGGCGGTGGTGATCGTTTACTATCAGGCAAACCACCAGTTTTGTTGCCCACTCTAACATCTAAAAGGTGAAAATCAAAAATATAATCAGTATTTACTATGCTAGCGTTACAGATTTTAACAAAACTAAAACGCATTGATCATGGCTTTCTATATAAGCGCATAACATACATACTGAGTTAGGTTGCGTTCGAGTATTCGACTGGTATATAAGTTAATAAACAATTTCAAACCAGTAATATAAATCTAAGCGTATCAAGTTGCAATTTAGAGCAAACGTTTTGATGAGCTCGAGAAACGCACTGCCAATTACGTCCAACGCAATACATGATATCATAAATCTTATACAACGTGTCAAAAATGGTGGCGATCGTAAATCTGTAGCATATAGCACGTGTCAAAAATGTTGGCGGGAAAATTTTTAAATTAGAAAGTGCATCAACATTGGGCGTGGAGCATGAACGTGTAGGAGCGCAGATAAGCACACTTTAGCTCTACTTGAAAGGAGGAAAACGTAAACGAGAAAGTGCAATTATAAAGCAAAATATTAAATTTTAAGTATTTAGCTGAGGTCCTCTTGTGTTGCAATTTTATAATATTTCATTTGTGTGCATAGCTGTCGGTGAACATAACGTGTTCTAATTGTAGCGAGTTCTTGTTTATAAATTTTAGTTATAAAATAAAAATAAAACATATATTTCTTATGATTCATAATTACGTTTTACGAAATATGTCGATAATTCCGTGGGAAACTTCTGAATAATTTAGAAATAAATTCATCTACAGAATAAGCTCCCACGCTTCTCTAAGATCATAAGCCAAAGTTATCACACAGTATGAGTTTAACTGAAATAGTGCAGCGGTGCATGCCGGTCTCATAACAATGTGACCTCCATTTTGTATCTTCGTGTATGTCAACTATTTGAAATTTAGTTTGAGTAACAATTGTAACATAGTGAATGTGTTTTGTGCTTTTTAATAACCCTTGTTTTTACTTTAAACGAAATTGTTTATGTATTTAGGAAACATAAATTAAATTATTTTTCGTAAAGTCTAGTTTAGTAGTTAGCATAAAAATAAAACTTTCGTGTGAATATCAATGAGATTGATTCAAATCTAGTTTATAAGTAACAATTTTTTATAATTTATGAGAATTAATGTGATATTTAAATACTTTATTACTCTATAATACTCTTTATATAGGACAGTTATTAGATCAATGAATTTTAACTCTGTTTAATTATACAATTGTACAAAGATACCTTAAAATGAGTAAGTATTGAGTTTCTAGTCGATTATTCTCGGGTCGGGAAGTTCAAACATACCTGAAACAAAAACATGAATAAATTAAAAATTATAGAAACATGAATAAAAAACCTAATAGATTTTCGAGATAAAACTATCCAAAGTTCTTTCTCTAGTCTCAAAAAAATTCTGTACCAAATGTCATCCCAATCGTTTAAGTGATTTAGACGTGAAGAAGGGACAGACATACGGACAGCTAGCATTCGCATTTAATATTAGTTGGGACTTAATTTGCAGACAATTATTAATGAATAACTTTAGAATAAACATGTATTATACGCGTCAATGAGCTTAATATGTTTTCCTGCTAGCAAACCACTTTGTTAATTAAAATTGATTATTATTCATCGTATATGAAGTTTCTTATGAGATAATAATTAACTTCAGCAGATATTTTGATTGGCAAAATTAAATTTATTATATCGAGGGCTCGTCAAAAATAAGTAGTTAATTTATGGTATATCTGTTTTATACTTTCATGTGTGTATAGGAGATAGATAGCTTTTCATCAAAATAATAAATCTTTTCTACAAAAAAGGCGTGATATGTTCGTGGGGGTAAAAATAGGGCCAAATAACAACAATTTTCTATCAAACACAAAAATAATCACGTATATCAGCTGGGAACCCACGGAGTTATCGATTAACCAAACTAAATAGATATAGTCCCAAAAACTAAAAGACACATTAATCAACTGAATTATCTCACTTGCTCGCAGGTCTTAATCAGGATGCTATTAACTCATAAAAATATTGTATTGTCACCGATCCTTAATAAGTGTATAAAGTCATAGTCGACAATGGAGCTGTTGGGTCGCCTGATGGTAAGCACTACCACCGCCCATAAACATTTGGAGGAGAGTAAGGTCAATTGCAGACCTCACACCTCTACAATTATTTCTTAATTTTTACTTTTTTTTTTTTTTTTTTTTTTTTATGTCACAGTCGGCAATGGAGCTGGTGAGACGCCTGATGGTAAGCGCTACCCACCGCCCATGAACATTTGTAGAGGCGTAAAGTCGATTACAGACCTTACACCTCTACAAATGGATTGCCGACTTTAAATTGGGAAGGGATTAAGAAAGGATTGGCGAGAGGAATAAAGGAAAGGACTGGAAAGGGGAAGGAAAAGGATATGGGCCTCCGGCTCCCCCACTCACCGAACGAAACACAGCAGAATGCTATTTCACGCCGGTCTTCTGTGGGGGTGTGGTACTTCCCCGGTGCGAGCTGGCCCAATTCGTGCCGAAGCGTGCTCGACTACCACATTCAAAACTTACTATTAACATTACTTGAAAGAGGTCGGTTACAAGCAAGTAGTTCTTCTTCTTCTCTTTGTTAATGGCTTCACCAAACAAGTAGTTGTGAAGCTAATAAAAGCATGTTAATGACTGCAAATCATCACGTACCATGACATTAACGTTACCATAATTTATTCAAAACAGATTGTTATTTAACTTCGAGTCACACTAAATATTTTATCGTGAACGTAAAATCTCATGTTTAATTGAGCAATTTAAATTTTCGGGTACTCGAAACGTTTTATTACTAATAACTGTCACGACCAATTTGTTTGGGAGTTAATCATTGATTTTCATTAAATTAATTTGTATTGTTATTTACCTACGTATTGTACATCTGATTCTAGTTTAATTATAATGATTGCTTAATGTCGTTTTTGAATCCTTTGCTGTTTAATAATCTGTACTATATTATAAAGTTGAAGAGTTTGTTTGTTTCTTTGTTTGTTTGAACGCACTAATTTCAGGAACTACTGCTCCGATTTGAAAATTTATTTCAGTGTTAGATAGCTTTTTTATTGAGGAAGGCTATATATGTATCACGGGCGAAGCCGGGCCGTTCCACTAGTAAATAAATAAGTATTATAATATATCGTTTATTGTAATCAATGTATATTGTGAAGGAACTGTCTGCAGACTGTATAAATTCATCTTGTGATGATTGATTCATGTATAACAATATAAGTCTAGACATTTATATCGCACAAAGAGATCGATATCATTTACTATGATAATTTACATATTGTGGT
Organism: Zerene cesonia; assembly: GCF_012273895.1. Lineage (NCBI taxonomy): Eukaryota > Metazoa > Arthropoda > Insecta > Lepidoptera > Pieridae > Zerene > Zerene cesonia. The sequence continues at coordinate 2,239,777 of NC_052113.1, read as the reverse complement.
TCTGAGCTATTCATGCCTCATATAAGTTACCACGTCATCCTTCATCCATATATAGAAATCTAATGTCATATGTGAGTAGAGTTTGTAAGAACTTCAATTTTCCCGCTTTTTGTATGAGAATGTTTAAACTTAGGATTTACGTTTATTACGCGTATTCTTTATTAACTGATTTAAAAATGGAAGATCTTTTCAATTCCACTGTATTTTTGGTGAATCTTTATTTTATTAATGACGGTGGCTCCCGTGTCGTCCCATTCTATTTGGTCTAGTTTTAAAGGCGTTATTGGTGTTATGGTAAAAATTATTATTTTGACAGATATTCGTACCTTTTCTAATGTTTTTTTTGCATTGAAATAAATTAATTTTCTTTCTTTTATATGAAAACAACATCAGTCCTCACTTATTTGCGACCCAGAGGGTTTTTATAAGGACATCGCAATTTGCCTTGAGCGCATTACTGAACAAAGCGAATATGTTAATATACAATTTGCAATTATGATACTCGCCCACCGAGGGACGCTATTGTTTCGTACTAATAAAAGGTCGTCATGCGTGACTTTCGTAACCACGTGTAATAATAATTATTATATTTATTCAATATTTACTTTAAAATACAAAACAATTTAAACGATTTTGTGATTTAAAAAAATATAAACGTAAATTGAAACGAGCGGCTTGCAAAACAGAAAAAATAACGTTCTTATTGAAGGAAAATTGCTGTAATTATTGCATAGTTCCTTCCAGACCTAGACTACCATCATATTCATTAAAATAAAAAAGGAAATCAAAAAGAATCGAACAATTATAATTGGGAGAACTTTTGCAAGACTAATATCGAACGAGCGTTGAAATTTTAAAGGCATTAAGAAAGTTATCTTTGAAGAATTCCCCAAGTTGTCGGATAAAACTCGGATTTAGTATCATCGAGCATCGTCGAGGAATGTAATAACTTGCAGGTGTTTCAAGTTCTTTATTAGATTTCTCACGTTCCTACGCTTGTTTTTGACGGACGTAGGATTCTCAAGGTACTCTTTGCGGTTAATTTGGAAATACCAGCGAGTCACTACACGAAGACTGGACGTAAGTATACACCTATAGAGAAGAATAAATAGACTTAAAATTGATATAGTTTAAAATAGGCAATTATTATTGATCGGTACACCCCGACTGCGCCTGTTGTTCACATATAGCCACTTAATGAAAATGCAGCTTTCTAAAGGTGAAATAATTTTAGAAATTATTATTATTATTTAACTCTTCAACAACATTGTACATAGAAGGAAACTTAGAGATAATAATAATAATGACTAAAATAAAGCGTACAATTTGTTTGGCGGCCTTATCACTTAGAAGTGATCTCTTCCAGGCAACCACGGTAAAAGGTAACGAGCATACTGCTCTAATTATGTTATTGAAACAATACAAACATACATAAAAAATACAAATATGTCCTCTTTTATCTCTTCTCTCTTTATAATATCGTTAGTTTACAATAATTATAATGTATTTGTTTCTAATTCGCATTCGCTGGTCTCAAAGAAATTGTCAACGATACATTACGTATTGTCCTTTCTTATAATGTTAAAGACTTAGCTAAAAGTGCTTGTATGTTAGCACCATTATCATTTCAGATACATTTTGCTTCGATATTTGAATGATGATTCATGAAAAATAAATTATATCCTAACATATTTCTCAGACGGTTCAGTTTCATAAATAATAGAAGGTCAAACGATTTCACTGACGTCGTAAAAAGTGGCGTGGTTTTTGTAGGGTTGTCCGTCTGGTATATTTATCTTACAACTGACACGACACAACATTGGCTAAATAGCACGCATCATTTACAATATTACTTCAGAAACAGCGTATTTTATAATTGTATTAAATTCGACTAATAACCGCAATCACTATTTTTCCATCATATTGTAAAATGTCAATTTACGAACAAATCGATTGAGCTTAATGTAGTTATTTCTCATTTTTGTCAACCCTAGCTTGGTGTGTCACGAGGCCGAGCGAAAAGTGGTTTCGACGCCGAAAGGAAAAGTGTACCGTGTAGGCCGCGATCGGGCCGTGTCATTGACACATGCAAATACGATTCGGTGGTCGGTCATCGAACTCTCATTGAATGACTGTCGAAAGTTCTTACGTAGCCGCGGAGACGCGACGGTGTTAATCTGTGTTAATTGAGGAACCGTTTTTCGTATGCTTTAGTGTGCGTTTTTTGTATACAAGCATAAAAAATAATAAAAATCGCACTTTGCAATAAACGTCGAAATCACGATGACTGTCATCTTTTTAAATGATGCAGTTATTTAGTGGACGCTCAGACGAAATACAACGCAGTATTTTTCAGCATCCACTCTGCAATGTAGAAAGTTATCCATACACGGCCAAAACGTAGACACGCGAAGCAAATATAAATAAATAAAGCATTACTTGCAAACTACGCAGACATTAGCGCGGTCGATTGAAAAGCAATCCTAATACAATGGGACAAGGTTATTTTTTATGCATTTAGCACATGCGACGGCACGAGATGCGTCTGGCCGTTGTATTATTAGCATTGCGGATTTCGTCAAGAGACGACTGTCGAGACATTCCCAAATTCGAGCGGACAATATGCAAATTAAATCTGCGTTGCGTCTACACCGTTTGCTCAGTACACTGTACACTGTCTCTCCCGGGAATTACGGAAATGCCCGTATTGTGCACAACTTAGATTTCAATTGAAATTTAAATAGAGAGGAAGGGGGCGGTTGGGGATCTCCTGACCGTATATCTATGCTTGATGATCAGAAACTGTATAATCTACTTATAATTTTACGGATTCCATAAATTAATAATGCCGTTACACTCTACGTATACATATTAATAATAATTGATGCTAATTATAGACATGAAATCTAATTAAAAACGTTATTTTTAATCTATAATTTTGATACATTTAAACTAAATAAATAGGAAAAAGTTTCGTGTGAGACCATTTCGCGTTCCATAAACATTTTCACCTTGATAGTGAGTAATTACTTTAATAAGTAATTATCTGATATTAAAAACATTTATTACGCTCGTAAAAGTCTTCGCAAACGTTAACATACATTGTGTTTACGGAGCCACGGTGATGCTTCGTCATCTGTGATAAGAAAACGGCCTTGTGACGGACATTAGAAAACTGTCTCATGCGACCTAAATAGGAAGGAATACATACTACGACGGTATTGGTCAGGGCTGCCAACAATTAGATTAGGAACACTGAAGTAAAATACATCTTGAATTAAGTATGTAATTAGTTTTTATAAGATACATTTTAGGCGGTGCTCAAAACACTATTAACAAAAAATTAAGAGAATAGAAAAATATCAAAGAAAAATTCAAAGTTCATTAATTAGTATGAACGTTTTATTTTATTTTTTTAACGTTTATTCAATATGAAAACTGAATGAATAAACGAGTAATTAAATAAATTACTATATTTTCAAGTTTTAATAGAACTGTTTTGTCAAATGCGTGATAAGTATAAAATTTTCATGAATTAATTGAAATAATAGCAGACAGCGCCTCATTACAGATAAGTAATAATGTAATCTCATTGGTGTGATGTCATGCTGGCAACACTAGTGCCAGACGCCTTGGAAACTCTATTTTCTATCATTGACAAACATTATTAAAATTAACCACAATATTTAATAATTACAGTAATATCAAAAGTGAATATTTCAGATGATGATTTACATAAAAATCTTAACAAGGTAAGTCCAAGAAATATTTGTAATTTTTAAATTAAACATAATTTTGCACACGAAAAAGTTGCTAAGCTTTATTTGTCATAAATCGAAGAACGTTTTTATAGGTCAGTCCTTACCTTTAAATTAAAACTATATATTTGAAGGCCGAGCACAGAGTTAATCTTATAAGCGCATTAAAAGTACTAGATATAAGCATAGCTATATCGCTATAAAATTAATATAACCACGCGTAATATGACTTTAAAATCATGAGAGAAATCCACATTTTTAAGTACGAGAGAGCTGAAGTGCTGTATAAACCCACTTTGGTTGGATGGTTCTTACTGATTTTTATTAAAATTTTAAAGTTAATATGAAAGTAGACTATATACGAGAGTTATTAAATTTAGAAAAAAAAACATGTCTCGGTCTCAATTTTGAGACCACTGTGTTAAATTTATCCAATATACTAATATACTTTGCGTACCTTATCAATACGAAAGATTCAATGTAAAAATATATCGTCTCTTATATAATATACATTCAATTGTTCACGTGCATGTAATTTTAGATTGCATATTTACCTCGGTCGTACAGCACAACTAGAAGGAACTGTTTACGAGGAAGTAACACGCCATAACACTAAAGCATACTACTAGAATGTATATACAAAATGTTAAACAAATACACAGATATCGATGTATTGTTTGCTTAATAGATGGAGGGACTTAGCAGACGGGCGCGGTGCAGACGGTGGTCATTGGCCGCATTCCTAATAGTTGAAAGTATAGTATCCGGCTGCAAAAATTACCATTTCGAGTGTACACGCGTATTACAGCTCGTTAGCTGTGTTGTCATATGCTTTGTTAATGTGCATGTGTGAAAATTAAACAGATTAAAACACACACCACTAGGAACTTAGTAAACACAAGCGGGAGGTACCCAAATAAGGTTTATAATTGGTACAAAGAAAATGACGTGCAAAATCTTGAGATGATATATTTAATATTTTAAACGACGTTCCTAAAAAAAGCAGAATTTTTTTATTTTGTTTTTTTTTTACAAAAAAATATTCTTTTAATTGTTTCCTAATGTTAAGAAAAATATTAAACGAGTGATAACTCAGTAGGTATACTTACTTGTAAAACTGAACCCAAAAGATGGGATAAAATCCAAAAGTAACAAGGTCGCGGATAATAGCTACTTGGCAGTTGGCTTATATTTTTGTAATAAATCGGTTCTATTTGCTAAATTTCTTTTATTGCATATCCTACTTATTTTTTTATTTTTACATGATTTTGGTTTGACTTTTACAGATTTAAATTTGTTTATATTATTTCTAGCTATAATATGTATGTATCTACACGATTACACGAAATATTAAAACAGTTCTAAAAGTCTAAAATATCATAAAAGTGAACTGTACGGAGTTTAAGTGTCTTTAAAATGTAGACAAATTTATCACACATCAAAAATCGGCATATCTATAATTAGCTACGTATTGAATCTTACATAGCAAAGATACAATTTCTTTAAAACAATGTACGTCAAACAGATATCGGCACACGTAACTTATGAATAAATAATAAAGGTACTCTTTATGAAACCATAGGCTGCGTCAGAACCACGTCAGGGTTCAAGAGCCTTGACTTGTCTAGATTATTTTTCATTGAGTTCAAACGGTCGTGCACTTTTGGTATATTTTCCTGGTGTGGTTAACTCCGTGCGTAATCGTTTTGTTTCTATAAATTTAAAGCGGATCACTTCTTAGACTTCTAAGTACGTATAACATGCGTTAAATGTAATGCATGGTATTATATTTGACGAATATAATTGAATATTGCTTGCTATTATATGCATATTAAATTAATTATTTTTTTATGAATAACAAAATCAAGAACTGTGTAGTTTCATTCAAAAAATATGGTTTCATTTTTAAATATGCAGATAAGGGAAATAGGCACTAAAAAGTTTGCTTTTCATCACCGTATCAAGATCCACGCGATATAATCATTCTCATCATCAATATTAGGATGAGTCAATGATTACTACACCAATCGTAAATTCATACAATATTTAATTGCACAGATAAAATAATTTAAACGATTTTGAGTTTTTAAGCCTTTCCGTTTTCAACAGGTCAATATGACATATGTCACGCTTTAATATTCAACAACTTACTCGATTTTATCTCGCAAAACACCCACAATTGTTATTTACGATACCATAAACTCCATTGTACGGTTCGAGTCCTAAAGAATGAAAATTAAATGGATATTAGCACTTTAAATTCCACTTTCTAAAGGTACTAAAGCCAATAACCGACCGTTGCATAAAATATAAATGCCGACCAGATCGTACGATCATTACGTAAGGATACAAAATATTATTCAACACCATTTGTAAAGAACGGTATAAGATAAAAAAATCGTATTTATTTGTATATTCATGTAATATGTTGAGCCAAATTTATCCGGAAAACTATTCGACGAGTTTTTGAAAGTTATGGATAATATATAATCGTAAAATCGGGAACTGCTCGACCGATTCGCAAATGTTCTTACGTTTTTGTTAAAAAACCTACCACGGGTAAAGCCGGGGCACCGTTAGTTTTATATAAAAAGATTGTAAAGACCACATTGAGAATAAATCATCACAGTTTACATATTTTTCTTCACTAGTATGCACTGTCCATCTAATGATATCAAAAATATTATTTTTATTGATTTGTAAATCTATTTTTATCCAATATTTTAATACTTTATAAAGAACATATTCTGAAGTTGTAATTTTAGTTGATATAGTTTCAATAGTGTCACCACAACTAATACTTAGTAGAATCTCAAAGAATTCTTGCATGCACACATTTTTTACCGCCATATCTCGGTACTTGTATAATAAAGTTGATGACAATCGTAAAAAGTGTCATATTTACGAGATAGTGCAGCATCTACGACTTTATAGCTCGTCGTCACGGTAAGATTGAGAAAAAAGGACAATCACTAATGACTTACTTCTCCGCTAACGACGATTGCCACTTGTCCCTAATTACCGTGACGTCCATAACCCGTATTGTTACATACTATAAGAATATGCTTTGAAATATATTATGATAATAATGTTGGTTTGGATTCTTTAAAAATAAACTATTACAAAAGTAATGAAATTGTTCCTTCAATAAATTTTGTGATTACCTGGATGACCAAGAATTTTTCGGTATTTTTAATATTTTTTAAAAATACTCGAAGATCGGAATTACCATTTATCCCCAAAATCGAATGCATACCAAATTCCGATGATATACAATTGCTCGTTTGAATGTCATCACGATTCATAACACTTCAACTTCGTATCTTTTCACATACGTCACCATACAGGTTTCCAAAGGAATCATTTACAATCTGACGTAAAGTTTGCATAGAATCAGAGATCCAAAGGCTACAAACAAAACACGGAGCAAATTCACCGTTGAAACCAAAGGGTTTCTAAATCTAATGAATTAAGCCACCGCTTCTGAGTTATCGTCGGATGGATTTTTTGTTCGTCTGCGCAGGTGTCTACGTACGCGATTCAACCACGCTTAATTATTTTCAACCTTACCGCGAATCCGTTGTTTGTTTTCCCCTTTTTTATCATTCCCAAAGAACATTCAATTTTGATGAGGTCATGATTTGTGGAAACTTGACGATGCTTTACCTGGTTCTTCTCAGAAGGTTTAGAGGGGAGGGAAACATAATAAGGTACCTAATGCTTGCAGTTGCAGTACGCATAAATAATGCTGCAAATATTACAAGCAATATTGTTACAAGTTCTATTAACGGATACGTAAATTGTGTAAAATATTAACTAAAACATTTTTGGGCACGTGGAGCGATCACAGAAATAACAAGTCATAAATATTGATTACATACATTTGCATTTACCCTATTATTCATATTCTTTACTACAGCTCTACTACAACACATATACAGTTTCTAACACGCAATAATACTGTCGAGTGACACACAAACAATTAATTTCTTTCTCGAATCAGTGTCATTAGTTTTGTGGGACACGTATGTAATTGAGAGTATTGGTTTAACGGCCCTTTACAACGTGATTGCGTTCCGTGAGATTGCTCATATGAATGGCGCGGTTTCCCATCGGCTGCGCGCGCGCACGGCTGGTATTGGGTGCCGTTATCTTGCGGTCATCAGTCTCGGGCCCCGGGCACACCGGAACTGTCGTATTGGGAATACGGCAGGCCTGTACGACAGACGGTTGCTAAGCGTATGGAGCTGTGAGGAAATTTAACTGGATACGTGTGTGTGTTACGTGATGACTGCTGTTGTTGTCGGATCATGGTTTATATTGATATATTTACTCTCTAAGTGCATCATAAAAATGGATTATATTACGAATAACGAATGTCTGTTTATAATAATATGGATATGCAAACTGTAATAGTCTTTTTTTCGTTCGTAGTTTTAAAGGTTTAGGTTTTAACAGTACAACCTCAGACCGAAATGAGTTAGTAAATGCGAGGGCTTAAAAAAAGGGACGACTTTTTAGGTAAATTGTCTGTCTAAACTGGAGATAACCATAATTTTAAAAAATATACTTATTTCAAGGGTAAGGTTAGGTTTGACTGTGACTATAAAACGTACGAATCGAGCTAGCGAAGGGAGCATGCCGCGGGAGCGGCCGAGTAGCGAATTCTACATATTTTATAGGTAGGTTAGGGCAGAGGATAGTAGACTAGCATTTACCAAGTAAATCATGGTAAAAGTTCAGTCATTGCGTACAATCCGTTATTAAAGGAATGCGCAGCTACCTACACTTTAAATATAATCTTGTTTATCACACAACTTTGCCATTAATATGCAAAATACTATTAAAACACAAATAAACATGCACAGATTTGTAAACACATTAAAAGTTTTGCGACACACAGAATGCAGTTGAATGTTCCTAGTTTTAACAATTGTCGTTAACGTTAATATTTAGAGCGCAACAAACAACCGTGTTTGAATTTGTGATTCCAACTTCATTACATCCACGCCGGAAGACATCGCAAACACATCAAAAACATCCCTTAACCCTTACTATTGTTAAGAATCTCAGATACGTACAAAATTTATACTTGTATGTATATAACCAACTGCGGCGTATTGTACGGACTGCATATTAATGATTGCAACCGCAAAATGCACTCGCTTTCATACTTTTATCAGTTTCAGAATACAATAGAATCCTTCCCCCTTTTAATTCTCGCAAAGGTGAAGTAATATTTTATTTCAATCCTCGTTTATTAAAGAACCTGCAGAGCTTTACGTACTTATTAAATGTATGTGTTTTTAATAAGCCACAATTACAACATAATGACTCGTTGTTAACTCATAAAAGTGTGAGTAATTGAGATATTGTTAACAATAGTGTTCAATCAATGGTATTAATTGCTACGTTTGATCACGGAACCCGTATGAAAGGGTCGGGAGTCTACTACAGCACAATGTCGTCTATATAAATCAATACACGTTACATTGCTCCCTCAGTTTGAAACATGAGCGCACAACCGCATTGATTTCCTAATAAGCAAAGAAATGTATTAGATTGGGGCTGGCGCATCGGCCGCGCTATCCATGGGGGCATTAATAATGCATAGCAGATAACAGTTCTGACACGCTTCTGAGCAATATGAATTACTGATCGAAGGGAGCTTATAAAAAATCATTGTCCATTAATGAATATTCAAGCGAGTCTTGATTAACTGTAAGTGGCCATAATTGGCAGTAATGATGTGTGATGACGATTGACAATAACCGTGGTATTCACGAACTGTGGATGTTCGATAATTGACGCTTTGTGTATTAAGTGGCTATTTTTTGACCACTTAAAATTATTAACTTTGATTTGATATAAGTAGATAGAATCTGTATATTTATCATAAACATCGCCGCCTCGACGCGGCGTCATTCGCATGGTAGCCGGAATAAACGTAGTCTATGTATCAATCCAGACTATAAACTATCTGTGTACTAAATTTCATAAATATACGATAAACTATTTTGGCGTGAAAGAGTAACAACCATCCATACTAACAAACTTTTGTGTTTTTTTTTTTTTTTTTTTTTTATGTCATATGTTATAACATTAGTAGGATGAGAATCATTAGGGTTATTCTCACAAAAACAAGACCGTTTCAAACTCTACGAGAAACTATGAGACACATGTATACTTATCTTTGGAAAACAGAAACTCCATCTAGACCCAAACTAATGAAACTCCTGTTTAGAACTAGACAGTAGCCCAAGGGCTTGTAAATGACAACAACATACTTGTGTTCTTCTAAAACATACATTTTGTGTTAATACTAACATTTTACTCAGCGAAAATGCTTCTGGTGAGACAACTTACGAAGCCGGAAAGAAATAAACAAATAATTTTGCAATTCGGTAGGGATAGAATAGCCCGCCAAGCATTGATATGGGTTTTTTGTATCAACGCTGCCAAACAACGTATACCAATTTTACTAAGAATAGGAAATAAATGTCTTTTGAAACTGCAATGTAAAAACTGGCGGAATCTATCTTTCAGTAGCGGTTGCCATATTCACGCGGATGGTCAAAATAATCATGGAACAAACTTATATCCCCTATTTTATCACATTTGGGGGAGAATTTATCACAATCCTATCATCCTCTTTTGCCTACATCACAGGTACTATCTGCACACCAAATATCAACACCAACGATCCAGAAGTTTGGCTTGTGCGTTGATAGATTAGTCAGTCACCTTTGCGTATTATATAACTAGCTGCGCCCCGCGGTTTTATCCGCGTCAGTCCGTATCCCGTAAGAATATCGGGATAAAAAGTTGCCTATATGTTATTCCAGTTGTCCAGCAGTCTAAGTAGCGAATTTCATTACAACCGGTTCAGTAGTTTTTGCGTGAAAGAGCAAAAAACACACACACATCCTTACAAACTTTCGCATTTATAATATTAAGTAGGATTAGGTACAATTGAAGACAAACGCAACATCTGATATTATATTGGTAAAATAATAGAGAATTTATGACAATAGTAATATACAATATTTCAATCCAAAGTAAAAAATTGTTTAAAAACGCAATTTCCCGGCGGTAATGACGTTATCCTCAAATCCATTTTACACATCGCATAAAACGATTACTAGTAAGTTTTATTACGGAGTCCGGACGGTTTCTAAGAACTGTTTCAATTAAGAGAAGGGTTACAACAGGATAAATGAACGTGCGGGCCCCAGAGACCGACAGATGGCACGCGAGTGTTAACAGTTATGACCCGGAATAAGGAAATTGGATCAATTACATCCGAAACCGACGGGTACCCTCATTCTTATTTATTTTAGATAATAATATTTATACAATCTCTTGACACTGCCGCGCCGTTAAACTTTGCTTTTTAGTATAAGCACTTTTGACGAAAATGATAATCATTTCTATTGGTTGTTATCATAAAATATTTTTAACGTTTACAAATAAGCTCGTATTAAATTAATGTATTATTAATATTTAAAAATTACGTGTATTCACTACGATATGAGAATCATTTCATCAATCACACACACACATTTATTTTCGCAATATTCACAGTTCTAAAACCCTAATAAACTATACGCACATATTATAATGGGAAGGGATATTTACTACATAGATCAACGAAACGTACAAAATTGATCGATCTCGCAAAATCTGCGCAAAGCCTGTATTGTTTTACACTCATCAAACGACGCTCGAATGACAAATGGTCGCGCATCACCATAATTGGCCTCATGTTATAGGTGGTCCATTAGCCTTCCGAGAAATGAACTGTACGCCTGTCGATCAAAGTGTGTGCCGACATTTTCATTCGTTATCAATTTACCGGCCATCGCGGCTGTCGTTGGGTGGACACATTTTGCTTTGCCCGTTTGTCGTGTTAGTGCTTTGATGTTTGCTAGTATTTATTAGCCCCCCTCCCATCTAACTGAATTTTTGGCTTTAAAATTTAATCGCGAACATATTATCTCAATACTGGTAGCCGAATTCGATATAAAGATATAATTATATCGCTAATAAAATCGAGAAGATGATTTTGGTCAAAGCTATTCGTAATCTTAGAACATAGTTTCAATTAAAGTGTAAATGTCTAATGATTTTTTGAGTGTGCATGTTATATTTAAATTTACATAAGTTTTATGAATACTGATAATAAAATGAATTTTAATAATAAATATGTATAAGCTTTACAACAAACCCGCTATTTTTGCTAATTAGGTTGTACTTCTCTAACATCAAAACTTGTAATAAAAATTCGTTTTCTTTTTCCACATTCCACATTCAAATTTAGTTTTATTTTTTCGCGCGGTATTTAATAAAGCGACGAATAACAGATAATGGTATCACAATTTTAATAAAATCATTATGATAAGATATCCATTCCTCATGTCATTCTTTGATTGTTTTACAAAAAATAAATAAATGGAAAGAAAGCCCATCAATCACATTCACATTTATTTCATGAGATATAGTATGTCATTTCAAAAACCTCATATTAAAAAACCAAAAAAAGTACTGGTGATAATAGCGATTTTTGTCACAGTAAAAAAATAGTGAGTATCTCTAGTGAAATAAATATTTCTCTTCTTTTTTTCTAATGTCCAGAAATAGGTAAGAGAATAAGTTCATAAACAGTCTATATTAAAAGGAATAGTCATATAAAGCAAGCTCAGTACATACATTCAACTTTCAGATTCTGCGCATAGTAAGACGATCGTACGTACTTTGTTAAATATAACGGGGCGCCAAATCCGACTGCAAATTTCCTCACAAAATTCGCTTACACCACATAACATTAATACAACGCCACTAGTGGCAGTCCCTAAGTCAAAAGTCAAGTCAGTTCACTTTAAACATCAATCTTTAATGTTTTACGCTAAATTATCTTAAAATCTCATTGTTTGTGGAATGGATTAGTTTATATAATTAAAAGTTCACCAAGGTATAGAAGTTCTAGATTCTAAAATGGGACAACAATTTCCTATCAAATAGTATAAGAACTAAGACAATGGTCACGTATTAGCGAGTGACAAAACCAAAAAGAGCAGACAAATTGAGAAACACATCGTCATCCGGTAAAAACACATATAAAAATCATGTCTCCAGGTGAAGACAGTTAAATAAAGTCCTTTGACTTCCCTTTTCTGCAATTGTCTCAATCATCGCATTATTTTTCTAAACGCGTCCGTTGGACTTAGGCTAGGTTTGTTAGCTGCCTGAAAGCAATTTATACTGTCTAGACTCTAGACGTGATAGTTGATATATTAGCTATTCCGCACGAGGCGAACGGCATTACCCTTTTATCTTTTCTTATATATACATTTATATTCTTCACTTGTAAATGGGGAAGGATTCTTTGTTAGTTTTTCGTATATGTAAGGTTTTATTTAATAATATTCAATATTCGTATTGTTTTCGAGATTTTAATGTAGGGTTAAATTTTATAGATATGTTTTTGTTTTTGAAAAAAGCAATGGAATGATATAAATGTAACATGCAATGAGATTTATACGGATACAAAGCTTTGTTGTTGTCAATACACATAAATACACGCGTGGCTCTGCGTTGCTTGCTATTTTTGTTTAATCCAATAAAAACTGCAGTGAAGTCTATAATTTGACAAACCGTAGTTAAATTACAAAGCAAGCCATATTCTAGATTTATCTAATCACGGCGGCGAAGTTTACAGCGCAGCTAAAGTTAAGTGATAGTTAGTTTTGGAACCGTTCGCCAAACTAAGCGTTTATACGACTTCAAATAGCCTGTTAAATGCTAAACATCTTCCGCTTCCCTTAATAGCTGCTTAAAAATACATTTATACAGTTTTGTAATTCAATTTGGATCTGTATTCTCTACATTGTTGTACTTAGAATAACTTCATTACTGTACTAAATGATTTCTTAAAACAATTTTTATGGGAAGATGTATCCATAAAACTGCAATAAGATAAATATATTTAGCGCTAAAGTGCAACGCGTCTGCGGCGCGTGCGCGGCCCTGCGCAAGGTCAATGGCACGCGCCTATCCCGCTCACACACCGGAATTCCATATTTAAATCTCGTCCGCAGAAAAATGGCGGTCGACTCCATTCCGCGGCCGTACGGGGAATTAATAAAACATGCCTTCTTACTTCTTACTTTTTTACTTATCTTTTTCTGCGTATCGTTAACAGTGCGGTCTTGCTGTTATGTTGCAATACGCCATCTTACGAAAATTAATCTTAATATATTACGCTGCGATTGAATTTCGGCAACGCCTCCGCTAGTGGATAACGGTGTTTAAACTGCGCCTCAAATTTGTGAGCACCTAAATATTATGTGACACACTTGCGAACGTGCAATTAGGAGGAATAAAACGGAATTGGCCATAAACTGACGAAATTCTCGAGTTTCACCCACAATGGGTGTACGATTTTTGCTGCGTTCCATCCGTAGAATGGCGGGACATAATTATACAGAAGTGCAAGTCATGATTAATACGGCAGGGATTTAACTATAAAAGACTATCGAAGGGTGTATTAGACGAGTAAGCATGATTATGAGAATTAACATAATGTATGTGGAAAGTGGAGAAAATGGGTTACAGTTCGATCAATGACCTCTCTGAAGTACAATACGATGTATATTCATGTTTTAAAGGTATGTAGTTTGAAATTTTCATATATTTGCAATACGTTTCTGTTCAAAATGTTCTATAAAATCTCTATGTGAGTTTAATAATAATACTTCATACCTCAAATAGTCGCAGGACAGTTTGATAAGAGCAAGAGCAAAACGCGTCCGCGTTGCAAAAGGACGTCTGGAACCAACTGCCGGCTCAAGGACTGAACAAAAACGACTACAGCGCAGCGCAGTCACTCAAATTGAACGCACAACCAATGTGGCGAAATTAATTAATGTCCCTTCTGAGTGCGGTGGATCGTTTGAAAACTATACGAGGGTGGGAATGCGCTAGTCATCGGTGCCGGCAAGACGGCATTCCTCAAGCACAAGTTATTTTAAGTCTTATTGGAGAATTATTCGTTTGTGTTTCGCATGGCAAGGCGATGACCTTCGCGATAGGCACGTACCTACATAGTTTTCGTACTATTACACTGATTTTTTAATTAATTTTACTCGCACATACCTATTGACGACACGTAGAAAAACAAATTTAAGATTTGTGAAAAAAAAAACAAATGAAATTTTGTATATGTATGTATATGTATATGTATGTATATGTTATGTATATAAATTTACAAGCACAAAGTAGTTGACCTTCTCGACGGTAAACACGCTTATCTTGTGTGAAGTCATAATAGGAGCACTAATCTAGACGGTGCACAAACCTTAAAAATGTAATAGCAATTTAGATTCAATCTAGCTACCTTAACATTTTTATAAAAAACTCAAATTAACTCAATAATACACACGCATTGAGGTTTAATTCGTAGCCTTTATTCATTATCGACAACGTTAATTTTCAAAATACTTTCCAATAATTGTTGATATTATTGATTTGCTAATTCACTCGTTGAATACCGTTTGTTATTCTATTTAGTGTAAGATGTTTTGCATAATCTGTACCACCAATAAAGACTTGTTCATTCCCAATCAATGTTATGACATCTATTACTTTATGACTGTTAAGTACCACAACAAACTGAAGCATTTTACAACGTGTGACCTCACAACATAGAGAATCGTCTTTGTGGAGTATAAATGAAGTGTTGTGTAATAAATATCATTAAACCAGAATTGCGATGCGCAACTGCATAAGTGCACTGCCTCGACCAACGGCACAGATATCTTAAAAGCAAAAAGTCAGCGCTGAACTTTAAGGTATAAAACATGCATTTATCGTTTGAGCTGCGAACGGCTGAAAGGTCAGTTACTATAATTAAAGATCAACGTTACGATACTGATGTTGCGTGTAGTGTTAACCAATTTATGGGACGGAGTTTCAGATTCAAATCCGTACTGGCCGATTGGATCTTTGCTTAGGAAACAATAGGGTGAACTATTCGTACAATTTGGTGGTAAAAATATAGCAAATAACGGGTTGAAGTCTAATCTTCCTAGGAGAAAATTTCGTCAATAATTTCTTACAGGCTATAAATAATATATTATTACTATTATGACGTAATAGTATTAAATCACTCCCTGCATCGTGAAGCTGTAAAAAGTAAGCTTGTTGTATGGTATGTTACCAGCGCTATTCTTTTATAACATCTTTTATGATCAGCTGACATAGAATCACCTGACTGCTGACTTCATAATTTTTTGAAGATTGTGTGTTATCTATAATCTGACATTTTCAAGCTGGAGGTAATAATTGAATGCATGAATTTTATCTCCACAGTTTTCGCTGATTTCATGCCTCCACTCAAAAACATTCACCAGTTTACTGTCAGTTTCATTAAACTGATCAAAAATTAACAATATAGTTACAACAGTACATAAAACAGACTCATTCTTCGCGTAAACACAAGCAATAATCATAATTATTTTTGCAGAGATAACTGACGGGCAGACAATGACGTTATTCATTTGAATACAATATCAGTATTCATAAATAAATATGGTCGTATTTATTTAAACACAGCACACACTCGATAACTGGGTGGAGTGGCCTCATTAGAAATATTATTTAGACGTTCTTTAAAGAGTAAGGTAAAGAAGAAAAAGAAGATTCAGGACAAAAATTGATTTTACAAATGTAGTTTTACGTTTAAACGAGAACATATGCTGCTACATATCAATGATTACTTACTGCAATTTTCGAAAGAGCATCAGCAAAAAACGTTTGAATTGAAGAAAACCAAATCATGATTAATCACACACATGTACTCTTAAAAGTACGCTTTCTGCAAACCAGAGATAAAACATCATTCCGAGGAAAAGAAACTTGCACGGTTTTTCTAACACAAGCAATTCGCGTAGACCAGGCACGATGCCAACGTAATTGTATTAGCCGTCACTAGATAATTTATCAATTTCTGCTATTTATTTACTTTTTCCGGCTGCTATCTCAACGTGGAGTTCAACGATATTTAATAATAACAAGCTGGTCGGAACGTTGCTCGTGACAGGCCCAGGGAGCAATAAATAATTTTACTGACCATTTTTGATTGATCAATTACCTGAAAGTGTGGACATAAATATCTGATCTTCGGAAGCGTAGTATAATTGCTTGATGTACGTCGAAGTTTGGATTCTTTTTATATGATAATTCAAAATTTGATGGTTAAATGAATTTTTCTTCGCCGCAGGGAGGAGTAATGACTGCTGTAATAAACGCGTGGTGGATTTACCTTAACTAAATATTTGAAGATGATAATTCTCAAAATTATATAAAAGACTATGAGCTTCCTCTTTCTTACCTATTGCATGGATTACATCATTATCCTTATACAGTCGTAATAAAGACTGCATTTCGAGTGTTTTTAAGCAAAACTTGTCAATATGAAAAAGCATAAGAGTTAAGTAGTCTCAACCGTTGCCCATTTATAAGCCTTAATTTAAAAAAGAAATAGTTGCAGTGGCTGTGTAGGTATATAGCTTTAGAAGTATTAAAAAGTGAGCAACGGGAGTCCACTGCACAAATTAAAACCAGCCATGTGAGAACTAACCATTGGTGATGATAACCGTGTACAGTGCCTGAAATATACGTTTGACTATAACAAATTGTGGTAACTTACAAATGGTGCCTTAATCGTGTTTGCGAGGAGTTTTGTTTTATCCACAATGTCGTCTGGATTGACAATTTTCGCTCCCATTTGTAGAACACGATAAAATAATTCTTGGGCAAAATATCATATCTAACACACGGAGCCTTAACAAAAAAGATACATTTGATAAATTTTAATGTAAGGAGTTAATCATAGAAGACAAGGAACATAAAATGCTTAAACCAAATTGTTTTTCTTAATAGGTCCTTGGTGCATGTTTTTCATTTTAGCTTTAAACTTTATAGAACAACTAATCTGTTTTTCCTTTACTCTGCACTAGAGAGTTTACAATCTCGAACATACAAAACAAAATGCAAAGCGTATCATCGCAAATTAAAAAGTAAACAGCGGAGGAAACATTAATTAGCACTAACGCACCTTTTAATGGAAGTAAAGGCGTGTTTGCTGACGAAAGTATTTGCTGTATTTGAAAATTAAGAGGAGCGATAGGGGAGAAGAAAGGGAGGCGGGTGCAATCAGAGCTTCGCCAATGGCTGGGAACCTTAAATACCAGTCTTAATTGTACCGCTTCCGTTTTCCGTACATAAATACACTTACTGAAGTATTCGCCGCGGGGATTCCTCACACCGCTGGTACCTTCAAACATTTTCAGTGCAATTTATGGAGTACGTGAAATTAATTTACAACCTGCGTCTCTTTTTAGGCACTTCTCTTCTCTTTTTAGGCACTTCTCTTCTCGAACATACAGCTTTTGACGTTATTTATTTGCATTTTTTTCTACATGAAAAAGACACGATCCAGAAGTAAATATCTACAATATACCATTCTATATCAGATTAGATGATGAACTCCGAAGATGTTTTCGAAATTTAAAAATAATTTAAGTGTTAAATTCTATCTAGTCTGAAATCTTATCAAACAAAACAGTTAGCAGCAAATTAATGTATCTCAAAATACATACTTTATGCAGAAATACAGGTTTGTTAGTTGATAATGAAAAAAAAAGCTTTGAATTAAACAAGTGATGTTCGTATTCAGATTTTATAATTAAAACTCAGCTGCTATCTATTTTTATCTATCTTTAACTGACAACTTAAATTAAACAAGCGCTATAAGTAGAAAATAAATTTCATTATTCGTACAAAACCTAATTACACGCAGTCCATTCACGTTTCGTTTCTAATTTAGGTTCTGACGGTTAAAAATTCTTAATGATATATCTTGAACAAACTGTTTGTAATCTTAATTTAAAACATGACCAACAAAGGCGTATTTCACTGAAATCGTCGTAAACTTGCAAATGCAAAATGAAATTTGAATACAACGCACAGACCGGTGTCGTGCGTTGAAGATCGAGGAAGCATAAAATAATATTTCGGAGGGCGTTCCAACGCCCCGGCTCATGAAATGAGGAAATGAGACTCTCTGTCCCGTCGGGAAATTGTTCCTCCCAATCATAACGCTGAGTAAATCTCCTCGCTTTGAAAGACTTTAAAAACGATGGCTCAGATTTGTCCCTATAAGTGTAGCAGGAATTTGTTCACACAAATCTTATTATAGACGTCGAGGTTTAAAACAAATAAGCGTACATGAATTTCGCGAGTTTTACACGAAATTGAGACCGGCTAAAGGAGATTGAAATTCTCACTGGATTGCTGATGTAATAAATTAAGTGGAAGGTTATACAGAACGTTCACAATACAGTGATTTCTGGAATATTCAATTTGGCTTTATTACAAAGTCAGTAGGTTGAATTATATGCTCTGTTTAGAAGTTTCGTATCCCGGAGAATGAATGTCATTGCATTGTTATTGTATTTAAATACTTTTATTCTACATTCATGTTAAATTAACCCAGGCAAGGGTTCTTAACTAGACATATTATTAGTCCATGTATTAAAATTAACAAGATCCACTATTTTCGCATGATCCTCATAATCACCTCAAATCCGACACATCACTCGACTTAGATCACCTTACATTGCTTCCCTTCTAAGCATTTCTTTTAAACATTCAAGCATCAGAATTGAAACGGAACACTATTTCGCCGTTCCAATATCCTCGAATAGAAATCACAGTCGCAATTGCCAAAACCAACACCCCGGATAGCGACGTGACAACACTAATGTAGGGAACCAATGATCACGGCATTTCCCAAAAGGTCCGACTCCGAGCGATATATCCTGTGAGCACATCCGATTGAATTAATCCGAAAGGCGGACGGTAGACGATAAACATTTACATACTGTATCCACTGTAGCAGGTATCAGAGACTTATCTGCCGTGTTGTAAGGAAGGATTACTCTCTTGAAGAATTTCGAACATCGTCTTGCTTTTAAGGCATTTTGTAGCTCTATCCGCGTTTGAGAAGAAACTCAAACACAATATGCCCAAAGTACATTTTTCACTAGATGCTGTAAAAAATACGTGTTAGGTATGTATGAATTTTTTATTACATTTGTTGTGCGTTGACTATAATTTCTTAATTATTAAGTATAATTTTTAAGGGTTGTTGAAAATCACTCCATTTACTGATTTTTTTAAGCTTAATTAAAAACAGATTACCATAACAGATCCAAAAGAAAATAATCGAAGTATCATAATCATTCTAGGGTCACTGCGGCTCATAGGTGTTAACTTTTTTGAATAAGCAATTTACAAATTCCATAGACGATAGATATTTGCTATTCCAAAACTATCCTTAGAAACTGCGGCAAATTTCTCATAACGACAGCACTGTTATACAAAGAATGAAGTCATAATACCCATTTGAGTGTGAAGTGAAAAGCTGATATGGTGTGGAAATGAACTATTGATTGTGATAAGATTTGAGCGTTACGTCAGAATGAATTGTAATCATTAATTAGAAGAAATATTAGTCATCGTTCAGTTTTGCAAATCGTTTATCTATTGAAGTGTGTAGGCAATGATGTATGCGAAATGACGTAATAAAACATATGGATATAGTGATGTTTAGTGAAGTGTAATGTATACCAGTTGTAAGTTTTGAATACGTTATTACCCTACATAATACTACACTCTCAAATTCAAATGTTAATAATATTTAAATCGTCTGCTTCATTTATTTTTAGATGTAGTATTCCATATAGTATATAGGTATATAGTATTGCTATAATTATGTTTTTTCTAATAATATTTCAATCTGAATACTCTACCTGAAAACACAGGTACGAACATTCGAATAACGCGCAACCAAACAGGATTTAGACAGGTCCAAATCAATACACTTCTCGATTTTGCTATGCAACGGAAAAACCAGACCCGTATATTTCATCACTATAATGTCACGTAGACCACGTTGCAACTCGCGTGGTCACACGTCGGCGTCGTTGATTGGTCGGAGCCAGTCAATTGGTCCTTTGTACGCACCGCTACTCATACCTTCCCTCATTGAATCATCTAAAAATAGCACCACGACTATCCATTCATGTCCTATGTTGTAGCTATGTATTGTGATGCTCACTATCTCGGAGGTTTTAAAATCATGTTCTTACTCTGGGATTATAGTTCCAAAGTATGTTATGTTTGTGACAAAGTTGAATTTGGGGACATAATAATTGATCGGGTAACTATGTGATATTCTTAATAATAGATAAGTACACGTTGAATGATATAGAACTAATTTACATCTTTAATATCAAATTTAGGTACACTCTCGAGACAGGATCAAATTGTAAAACTAATTTTCAGACACTCCAGACGGCTAATGGTCTATGTCTATCCTAAACTAAATTTAGAACGACTAAAATACCAAAACAAAGATACGTAGAATTACTAATTAGACCAATCTATAAAAAGAGAGTTACATAATGTTAGTAGCGTTAAAGAGGCTGAGCCAAATATATATCTGTTTTATGTCTACTTTTAAAGCGTAAAATTTAATTTGAAATCCCATAAATTATGTGTACATTAAACTCAACGATTACGGACTCCTGTTTAAAATACAAATAAGGGATTGTAAAAGAATGAACAAATGTACGTTCATATAACCAGATGGCGAGCGATGAATGAGTCGTTAATGAGCTGGGCTCGACCGCGATACCGCTACCCGAATATGCCTCCGTCAGAGCGACATTCACAATTTTGTTGCATTCATTTCTCCTTCTATTCGAACAATTTCATGGCGCGAGCATTTTAGCGCTGCACTAGCTGCAGTGTACTAGAAATGGTTATTAAATTGTTTCAGTGTAATTGATCAGGCGTTATGCGTGAAGTAAGATCTAAAACTATAATTTCAATGGAAATCTACATGCAAACGCAATGTTTTAATAATTTCAACAATCTGAACCGTATTTAATAAACAAAAAGTTTCGGTAAAACATAAGCTCAGCTTTATTAAGATAAACTTTTATGGCTTATAACTTTTATAATGACGCGACCGTAAAATTGCACCTGTTATGAAATTGAAAAATAAACCTGAGCTAAGAACCTTCGCGTGAATATGCAAGTATTTTAAGTATAGTATTATTAAAGATTGTTAAATGAATAGGTTGTTAAATACAAGTCCCGAGAATGGTTATTCTTACAAGGAAAAAGCTGCAAAATATTTTTCGCTTTCTGATGAGAGACGAAGAAAATTGTATACGAGCTACAAATATGCATGATTAGATGAAATGGGTCGACACAAGCCCGTGATGTCGTTTGTAATAGATTGTGTTTCTCCACTATGTACTATTCCTCATACGTTTGTATACAAATACATTGTAAAGAAACGTATGGTGTGTTTCAGTTATGTTATTTGTTTACGAAAATTTCCACATATAAGAACATACAAAGATAAAAATACAGCGAATATAAATACAGACAAAATATAATTCCGACACACAAATCAAAAAGTGTTGTCATATATTATACGACCATTGAATAAACCGGTTGCTTCCGTTCAATTATATTTATTAATCGAAAAATTCTCACAACTTTTGCATTTATATTAGGATAACACCGCGTCAGCCGGATAGCGATTTGGCGGCAGCCGGGATGCGCCCAATTCCGACCAATCAACGCTTGCGACCTTACCATATGGGCACCATCGCTATGACATCTACCTATTCAATTTTGCGTCCCTCTAATGGGACATGGGATAGATGCATGCCTTGTACTGATCAATCACGGCGAGAGGATGACTGCGATCTACGGAAATTTCTGCTTTATTAATGCTTGCTGTACTTAAATGGCGCAAGCAATATAAGAAATAGTGCTCGTATGCATTCGTATAGACCGCAGAATTATTTGTATGCACTCCAAGAAACATTCCAGGTATGTAACCAAAACGATTTTCTAATTTAGGTAGTAAATTCTCGGTGGTTTGTATGACGTCATGACAAAGCTACGTGACCTCAGCATGATTCACCGGCGTCTTGCATACCTCTCGTTTGTAGGTAATAGGAAATGCCGTAAACCCATAAATTTAATGCTGCACAAATAATGCTTGTAATTACATACTTTCGGAATGTGACTAATAAAACTGAAACGTATAAACGTTTTCTTTGCAGAATCATAAAAGAAAATTAACTTTGTTTGAAACTTCAAAAACTCAGAAAGAATTGGGCATATAAGTAAGAGAAATAAAACCTGCAAGATAATAAGACTAAAGGAGAAAAAGTGTACACATAATTCGCATTACGAGATGCACAAATGAGTCGTCAAACGTTTTACAAATCAGTTACGCGCTTTCCAGCGAATGCTTGGTGATCATTTTAGTTGATTATCATCGTTCATTGTACCCATTCAGCACTCGCATTAACATCACTTGTAGTGGAATTGTAAACGGGAGAGTGTGAGTTTTGTAACTTTTATTGATTAATATTTGTAAAATAATTCCATTTGAACACATACAGATTATAATATAAATGATATTAATTTAGGTACTTCAATGTGGGAGTCGAGCAACGTTCGACACGTACGGTGAGAGGAGAGCCGGAGGCCTATATCCTTTTCCTCTCCTTTCCCAGTCCATTCCTTTATTCCTATAGTCAATTCTTCTTTCAATTCATTTGCACACTTGCAGAGGTCCTGCCTCTGTAAAAGTTTATGGGCGGTGGTGACCGTTTGCCAACAGGCGAGACATCAACTCAGTTGTGTTCATAAAAAACTAACCAATTAAATACGCAATAAAACAAGAGATAAAATCGTAGCTATAATACATACTGCCTTTAATTGCATCGTATTTTAGTAAAGAAAACAGTGTGCATATCTTTCAACTTGAAATGTACCTAAACATACGTTTACCACATTTGAATTATCATAAATAGATGTTGCATTTTATGACCGGAATTTATCTGTGGCCGCTCAAATTTATGTCAGAGGACTTCTTAATTTCAAGAGGGTTTGGAGGTAGGGTTGGTAACTTTTAGAAATTTTTTTAAAATTAAAATAGCGAAGAGAAGCTCATATTTTTTGGTAATGGTTTAGAAACTGTTCAGTATAATTTTAGGCATTGTTCTTGATATCAATCTACTAAGCACAAGAAACAAATTAAAACTATGAACTTTAAAACGACAGCCATATTCGAAGTACGCTAGGGTTGCCGCACGACAGAACCGGTTTTTTCTGTCAATTATATTACGTGTCAGTTTTTTACATCTGGCAAACATCCTTAATTTCGCATGCCGTATGCATGCATTATAACGGAGACACCGTTCGAGGTGAAAGCTCACTACAAACACTTGTAATACAAATTTTATTTTCATCGTTTCCACAATTGATATTTTTATACCTCTCTCGTTTTTGTGTAAAAATAATGGTAGAACGACGAAGTTTTCATATAATCATTTTTTATAAATTACTTTAGGCGGTTGACGTTAGATTTTATTTATTTCTACTGTAAAAAACTAAATCAGTATTTATGTTCCTTTAAATTTAAATAAATTTGACTGCCACAACGGTACATAGTTTAAAAATAATTATAACGATAAAAATAAAGTATTCGTCTCAAGTAATAAAAAAAACGTATGCAGCGTGCAGGCACAAAACATCGCGATTACGTTTTTTTTTCTTAGTCGATATTACAACGTAGCACGCGCCTTTTATGCCGGAGTATTGTGTTCACATGACTGCACTTATCCATAACATGAAAATCAGTATCATGTTATAGCGTTTTGTTAACGCTATCGCATAACGTCAATAGGGTCGACGATCGGTCAATATTTGCACTGTAAGTTAGGGTTGTCCAATATTATTTGTTTGTAGAGATTTGTTTGATAAGTCTGTGTAGTGACAAGTAACTATGTAATAATCTGTGGTAGTGGCTAGTTATTAATTTGACACAACTGCGTTTACCTATAGAGACAATCTAGCTTATGCATGAATTTGTGGTTTTAAATATTTTTATTTTTAAATACAGATAGTTCTACAGAATTAATGTTACTATTTTTAAATTAATTTTTTTTTATAAAATACTGAAAAAATAACATTTTTCATATAAATTTATGTTTTACACATAAGTATGGAAAAAAAATGCAAGACTAGATTGATTAAATACATTAAAGTAATTTTATATGTGAGCTGCGGTGGAATTTTTAATAAAATGTAGAATTATATTATCGTTTCCTTAAAAGTGGCAACCCTGCATGAGATCAGTAGGCCTGGAACATGTTGCGGTCAAAACAAACCCGATACCCATGAGCTACTCACACGTTACCAAGATATTGTATTATATGTTGGCTATTAGAAACACAGTGTTTTATATTCTCAGCCTCAATACAATCAGCGATAAAAATTATACATTATAAATATCTAATAGATAATCGATCAGTTGAGGACTTGCCTTAAATTGACTTGGATTTTTTTGACTTTGATTAATAGTGCTATACTTTTTTTGCCATTTTAACAGATAGATAAGCTAAACAGACAAAACGTAGAAGTTGTAAAACTGCCTTTTATCTATGGATATTCCTATATAATATAATATACGTAATTTCAAAACACCATAATATGTAAATATCTCCTAATGAAATATTTTTAATTGTCTTAGTCGAAGATTCGTACGCTTTTAGTTATAAGAAAATCATTATTTAGATTTAGGCTTTTTCATTCAATGAGAGATAGAGTATTATTTGAGAACTTATTTCTGCCACGTGCTGTTTACAATTTCTTATGTTAGTTGCCAATGCATATAAATCACAGTAAATAATGACAGAGTTTGCTGACTATTATTCGTTTTATTTAATCGAGTTTTAGTTTTCGTACAAATACCACGATAAGTTAATATTAAACTGGAAAAAACATAATAAAACGATAATAACCGACCAAAAGCTTATCTTTAATACCGTTTTCAAACCGTTCTTGAAAATACGGATCGTTTTCTCCATATCGTATTAGTTATTAGCAACACAAGTTTAATGTTTATAGTAATCGGTTGAATGAATGTTCGTGACTAAGGTACGGTCTATATAATGTTAGTATGTGCAATCCCCGTTGTTTTAACATAAAATGATTCATACTTTACCTGCTATGCATTTATAGGTTCCTAGTAGGTATTTATCCAATGCACTATTATAATTATAAAGTTTGTTAGTGAACATTATGACAAACAACTTATGACATCAAAAATCCTAAAATTATGGCACAGGGAATGGATGGCACCCGCCTTCGGAGAGATATAAAATAACATAATATGTTACGTGAAAAAATTGTTTTTCGAGTAATATTTCTACCGGCCAGTATGTCAGTGTTGCATAGACTAGATACTAGAGACTAGTTTGGTTTTACAGCTTTCTGAAGTTCTGATTAGCTTATAACAAATAAAGAATGAAAATTTACGTCAGAGTGCAAAGTAGGCAATCACGGGTATTGTCCGAAGCGGAGTAATTCGCCCTTATAGTTATGTCCCTTTTAAAATAGTTTTATCCAAATGTAGCAATCACAAATTAAATAGCTACATAATGCATGCAAAGAACATAATTTCTAAGAACATATAAATACCTTCGAAATTTGCGTAGTTGAGAAATATACCTACATAAAATATTGACTTATTAAACTAAGCCCTTATGTACGTTAATCTGATAAGCGAAATCTATTTGTTTACTTAGTATGTATATACCATTATATATAATAGTAAGTATAGTATAATAATATAAATATAAATGTACACACCCAGATATAGGTTTTCTTGGATGTTTGCTTTGATTTATAAAAGCCTACTCTTTGATTTTTATTTTTGATTAGCTATAAATAACTTAGAAAATAATGAGAAGTTATTTTAATACTTTTTAAAGAAATTATATCGACCTTTGAGTTTATCATAAGTTTCAATTAATTTAACCAATACCAGAAAAATCTGAACTTCCTAGAATTCAGTTCTCAAAGCTAGCTGAGAGGGAAATACTAAATTGAAAGAATTTCTTGAAAGTACTATTTGACGGCAACTTTATTCTACGTATTTGTGGAAAGATTAAATACTTATCGATTTTAAGAAAACTTATCGAAATAAAATAACAAAATTCAGTTGAATATTAGGTTCTTTAAACAACTCCTGGAACTATCAATAAAGAGTTTTGTATGTTTGTATACACTTTAAATTGATCAATGAATCGAATATGGTAAGCATCCAATCATAGGGCACACGGAACTTATACCATTTGTCTGTACGCGTGTTAATAAAACAAAGGGGCTTTACGCTTTCATTGTTAAACCTCACAAAGGAACTTAAAAAGGACAAATTTCTGAAATACGACTATCCTGGTTCTAACTGTCATTACTTTTCGTTAAGCCCTAATTAGTACCGCCTATAATTTTACTAGGCTTAAATTATGGTGTGTATTTTTGTCTTCGATTATATTCATTTTATGATTAAAATTAAATTTGACGTACCTGTGATTGAAGAGTTATATTAGTTTTAACAAAAAACTAAACTAGAGAATCTCCTTCTATTATAAGTGGGTTGAAGACATAAAATTCAACTTACCAACTTACATTTAAATAAATTTAGGAAACTTAAACAAATACGTTATTGCTGATCAACAAAATTAGTTTCAAATGTTTCTTCCAAGGCAGTAAAAAGTCAGCTTATTCCTAAAGGAGATAATATTGTCCTATAGAGTTATCGTAGAAAAGAACTTTTCTAATTCTCTCCCCTAATAACTATATGCAAAAATTAGTATCTACATTATAATCTATGCAATACAACAAATGCATATCAAAATATTAAGCTAACATCTTGTCACTAAACTCAAATGCTTCCCTAATGCCTGCTGCTGGCTGTGATTGGTCGATGTTGGCAACAATGCGGGCGAGTCCAATGTAGTTATGAACCCTCGTGATTTAATTGAAGATTCCACCAACAGTGATATCCCTATATTGGAAACTAAAACGATATTAGTCATAGATGAAAAGGGGCAGACTGTTTCATCGTATGTAGAGTTTAATTTAGAAAGGATGCAATCCATGCTGCATGACTCAATAATGCCATAATTTGTTGGATTTTTAATATTATAAGTACGTCTATAAGATACATTGCATCTATGATGTTTTAAAGAGAATTTTGGAAGCATTTTGGCAGGAACATCAATGAAATTCCCTTTTTAAACGGCGACTCAATTTGACTGTATTTTTTGTTTTGTTACTCCAAGCGATTGATATTCTCTGTCATTTGGTCCTATTTTAAAATCTGAATAAATACTCCTCCCGCAGCAACATCTATACCCTATATTGTAGAAAATAATTGTTTTAAATACTCACAGAAAGAGGCTATTACAATGCAATCAGCACAGCCAGGTACATACCTGAAAAGAAACAAATTCATTTCAAATGCATTTCTAGATTTAGATGAAAAACCGGCTAAAAACCAAACGATAAATATAAGAAAGTTTATAAATCTTCCGCCTAAAATGTTAATAGCAGTTGCGACCCTTGTACGAATAAGGAAACTCGGTGCAAATTCCTTAGCTTCAACTTTTTAGAATATATTTTCGTGTTCCGTTTAAAAACTTATTTGTTTTGAAATTGAGATAGAACTTTCTGTAATATTTACAAGGTTAATATAATTTTATTATAAAGCTTTGTATTTTTAGTGTAAGCGACAATTCATTTTCGATTATTATGGTTTGGATTGGTCTATTCTGATTATGTTGAATCAAGCGGTAGAATTACAAAATCATATTCGAATATATTGGATGTAATTACTTATAAGTAATTCCATCCATTGTTAACTTTTAAAACAAATTGAATAAGCTAAAAAAAGCTTTAGGACAAGTTTCTAATAAATAACACATAAAATAAAATTTCTCGTATGTTGTAATCAATAAAAACAGGTTGGTATTTACCTGACATTACAAACATCTTACGTTTTTTTTTGTGCAAAACATAATCGTAGAATAAAATCATCATAATAATCGTTATTAGACAACATCATCAGGAATTTTTATTATCTAAGTATTTTCTTTAAAAATATGATTTATCTCCACAGACCTTTATTCTTTTTGTACTGTGTTTTATGTAAATACATACATTTTTCAACAATATTATACCTTTTAAAGTTTACTGTTTGGTAATATTTATACCATTTAGAGGTCATAAATATGCTTATATGTAATACAAAAAAAATCAATTTAATTTATGTTAATTATAATTGTAATTTTAAATGATTAATCTCTTACGTATTACATCTAATTGAATATACTAACAATTACTTTTTATCTTGTACTTATTAACGACTTGATTCAAGTTTACATGTTAGTTCTGAGAATTAGTTTAATATGTAAAAACACATTGGTACACAAGATCATGATTCATGCTTTGAAGTGAATAGAGTTTCGCCGAATATTTTAAGAGCTTTGGACCTTTTTGAGTATACTGCTAGCGGAATAATTCTTTCATATTACTGAAAAGAAAGGAAGTTTTAGCTGAAAGTTATAAAGGCTTATATAGAAAGAAAGAAAGAAAGAAAACGAGCTTTTTTGCCGCATAACAACCTTTAAACTAATATACTAAATTAAAATGGCAATCGGCACAGACTCGGCCATGCTGACGGGCTCTAACCCTTGAACAGCGCTGATTTTCAGTCTGCTCAAGTGTTTAAAATTCCGAGGATCTTAATATATATATTGGTCCAGATACCAACCATAACATACAACATTATAATAACAATTTATATTTAATTACTTAATAACAATTTTATTTACAACTATTAAATATTTAGGGTTCATCATTATTCAGGATTGTCACATTGTTACGCTCAGACATTTTCATCTGAAAACAAACACAAGCTCTTCCGGTTCCAACTGAAGCTAGACACAAATGGTGAACAATAAAAATAATGCACAATGTGACTCAGACGGTGTTAATACAGGAGGTAGTAACAAAAGTCACAAATGGGATCAATTAATGCCACACGCGGATCATTATCTCCCTCCCTCGCCTAACCAAGCGTCTCTTTAAGGAAAGCTAAATCGCTCTTATAATAATTATCTGTTACCCGAAATTAGAACCTTTTATGAAAGTACTTCGAATAAAAGGTCAATCAAATACGGAGTGGCCTTTTGAGTTATATTTATGTCTTGAATTGGTAGTCTTACAATTTTACTATTATCATTACAGCTATATTATTTGTAATTAAAGTAGGTATGTACCAATGTTATTTATGATTTTTTTTGTTTAAAGATGTTATCTTAATCAGTTAGTTTTTTTTTAATACTTGTAGCTAAACGGTTATTGAAAATTGAATTTGCGTATTCGATAACTCCCTAAATTTCCCTTTTATACTACTTTACTTGAACATTAAAGCTAAATAAGTTGCAAAATATACGAAGAAAGCATTCCAAGTTACATAAACTCAAAAACACTTCAAGTTAAAGCAATTACGGATAAATCGATTCTAGCAAAACCTAAGTATAATTTTCGTAAAAGTTAGATTTATATTGCAGGCCCCGATCTGATTTACGACGGAAGAGATTTAAAACACGAGGAATATACGTTTTTAAGAGCTAATTTCTAAAAATTTTGCAATTTATTGCCTACAGTTCTGACGTTATAAATCGTCGGAAATATTTGTGATGACGTCGGGTATGAAAAACGGGGGAATTTCGCTCCATGTTTATTATGCTACCACATTTTTTGTAGAAAAACTCATGTTTTGTTACTTTTATAACACTTTCCTATTCCACTTTTATCGACTTCTTAAACGGAGAAGTTTATGTATCTTTATGTAGTGTATTTCATTTTTTGTATATCTGCAAGCACTTAGAATTTAGGTGTCGTTGAACCAACTGAATTAGATGTTTTTTTTTATAAAATATATCGAATTTTTATGAAAAGGTTTTGTCAAAATCATTATCTATCGCATATATTTTTTATTTTTCGCATTGGGGAAATCATTTTTAATGATGTACCTAACCTCGATATTAAAAATACTTCTCAAACAAGAAATTGAAAATGCGCTAACGTATCTGTACTCCGAATGTAAAATACAAAGCAACATCAAGTACTTTTATCATCTAACACTCAAAAACGCAGATGGCAGGCGACATTCCAACTCTTATCACTTATCACAGCACACGCTTACCGCGTGACTAACAGATATTTATTACATAATTATCATCATTAGCTCATTCAACGAACGTTTCAACTATTTATGTGCTTTAAATTATTTCCTAAATGTTTCGACCTTTGGACCGTTCTCGAGAGATAAATTGTAGCAATTTGTTTGTTTACGTCTACATTATGATAGCATTTTGTATGTTTTGTTTACAATACAAGCTATATTAGATGGCACTGCGTTTGGAAATATCATTAACGTGTCAGAATTTATTGTGGTTGATATTTAAAACAGCTGTTATTTGAAAAGTATGTGTCTTACATATGTTTTGTTTAAGTAATACTGCTCATTATAATAATGAAGATTCGCAATTGTATTTGCATAGGAATTTTAAATTGTTCAATAAGTATTTATGATATTTATACAATACCAAAAATGCAAAACATTTGTTAATTTTTAATTATGTATGACACCGCATTTGACAAACAACTTCAAATCCTGCTCTAACTCAGATGAAGCTGAATATCTAGTAAATAAATTAAAATACGATTTATATCTACGTGGCTGACTTACTGCTCATGGTGCATTTACACAATCGCACAAATGGTGGTGAACAACGAACGCGCATGTGTAAACAGTGTATTCGCTATTCGCTTAGTCGTGTATTCGTGTAAAGACCGGTTGGAGAACGTAATGAAAGGAAGCCGAATGTGACAACTGTAGTTCGCGTCGACACTCGTATATGAATAATTCGCGTCCAGTCATGAGGCGAACAGCGAATACCAATGTGTAAATGCATCATAATATTAAATAATATTAATTTTATTTACCAAAGCTTTCATACAAAGCTATTAAGTACCACCCTAAGCAAATCCTGTATTATGGCAGCAGGAAAATTGTTGAACTGGTATTAAACTAACGTTTTGGATTGAAACTACAGTTCATACAAGAATATCACTGGTGCGAATCGAGCTCGCAGTACAATATGGGCATTGTGGAACTACAGAGTGCATAAAGATATCTCGGACGGATAAAGACATAACATTCTATCAATTTCTATCCCTCGTATGACATATAAAAATAAATCGCTGTAGAAAGGCGAGCCGCCCACAACGCAAACACGCTAATTATAATTATCAACGCAGACTACGCTACGCTTTCGTGTCAACGCTCTTGCCGACATTATGCTGGATATAAAATATAAATGCAATTTTGTAATCCGCTCACACGTCATAATTATACTGCTATTAAGCATAAGTGCCACTTATCCTTGCGCACATTTTTGCCATGTTATATTATTGTTAAACATTTAGATAAGGTGACGTTATTATCGTCGCCAAAGTACTCGTTGTTACAAAATTTTTGCAGGAGTTTGTACCTAATTGTATATAGGAGAATGTTAATAAGTTTCTAAAATACATATTGGTTTCTAAGTCATGTTTAAATACATAATATATACAATCTGTTTACAGTCTTCGTGAGTTTAAACAAAGGTCTTAAGTATTGTCCGATTCAAAATTGTCAATGTTGATTATATAACACTGGCTGTAACCCGCGGCGTCAATTGCTTTACCCGGCTAAAAAGTAGCCTATGTGCTTATCCAGACTATAATCTATCGCTGTACCAAATTTCATGCAGATACGATAATCTATTTTCGCGTGAAACATCATCCACCCATAACATTAGCGTTTATACTATATTAAAGTTATCATGAATATATGACTTGTTACAATAGCGATTAAGTCAGATAGAAAACGTATTTAAAAACATTTCTAGCATTCAAAATTATTATTTCTCTTATAGTGAAGGTTATCACAAAAGAGTTTTGCTAACGATCTACAATTGTGGAGCTGCAGAGTCTATTCCAATACACTTCACACAAACGCTGGCGTGTCGAAATTAAGCAATTTTTAATTGGAAAAATTCAGGATTTGACACGTTTTACTGTTGAGCAAATTTCTCTGCCGAATATGGTGAAAATTTGCTGAAAATTCCTGACGAACTAAATCCTGAACCTACTGCTACTTCCTACTACCTGCTTTTACTGCCTATATAATATAAAGATTGGTACATCAAAATCTAAACATATCTACATCAAAAAGAGCACAAGTAATCAGTTACTTATATCAATATTTTGAAAAACTTTACATTATGGATACCTATATATTATAAGTATTCATTATTATTTTTAGTACACTAAATTGTTTAAATATTAAAATAATTCTTAACGAACCAAATTATTGCAAAATTAAAAAGTTAACCTTAAAATAAGTGTGACAGAAATTCAAAAAATCTCTTAGAAATTGTTTCCTCCATTTTACCTACACTAGATTCAAACTACGGATTATAACTTAAAGTATAATACATTTAAACTAGTCCTTGTACGTGATTTTTATCACGTATGCAATTGAATGGCCTCGGTTGACTGGTTGATATAAAAAGAATACGGTCTAGCGTTTGCTCACGACGTTTCGACCAACATGCATTTAATGCAATATAGCCTAGTTGTTAATGTTGGGTAAATAATTGTTACCTGTATTAGGAATGATGTTATAATTTGAGTAGATTCAAGATTAATGTTAGAATTTGTTTCTAATTTGCTTGCGATTTATGTATTTTTTTTTTCTTGTGAAACGCTTGCTTCAAAATTTGATGGTAATTTTGATTCGTTTAAAAATCTTAACCATGTCAATAATTTCTATCAATAAAACGATACATGTAAACTAGTTAAAAAATTGCTGCACCTATTGAATTCATTCTATCATGTATTTCTAATTAGAAGCACACGGTATATATGTCAAATGAATCGTTAAAATATTGAAAATTATTAACAATTATTTCTCATAGGTATTATTTTGAGTAAGCTACTGTTTATATTCTAAGGCTATGATACTAGTAATAGTAGATAGCAATACCTAATGAAAAATATTTAGAAATATAATAAAAA
Source organism: Zerene cesonia (assembly GCF_012273895.1). Classification (NCBI taxonomy): domain Eukaryota; kingdom Metazoa; phylum Arthropoda; class Insecta; order Lepidoptera; family Pieridae; genus Zerene; species Zerene cesonia. The sequence continues at coordinate 2,205,881 of NC_052113.1, read as the reverse complement.
GTATTTTCTTCACCATCGCCACCACCTATAAAATCATGCTGTATAACATCTAGAGATAAACCGTGACACTAAAAATCACATCTCAACTCCGATCTATGATATAACGCTGTAAACCTCGCCCTGGTAACTCATATAATATACTTATCTTCAATACACGAAGTACCTCTTATTTTATCGAATTGCAACAAATAACTGATAACGACCAATAAAAGATACGCTGTAATCGTGACGTCTGACGCACCGCAAAATAAATATTTCAGTTTGCAAAACGTCTTAGATAACTTCGTGGATATTTCAGAAGTCAGAAGGCAGTAGTTGGCAGCGCTAGCAAATATCTTATGAACAAGCATTCTAGGCACAGATTTGAGAACCGCATAGTTATTTGGAACATGCTGTATATCTTCAAGTCATCTAGTGCTGTGGCTTCATTGTCAATTTTAAATTATCATTTAACAATGCGGTACAGATTCACTGCATGATAATATATAGAATAATCAAATTGCTCGTGCTGTTGTTGAAAAAGTTATTTATACGTAGGTAATTATAACGAATTTACAAATTTCAAGTGGACAGTGAAACTCACCTCGGTTTGAGACTGAATAAATTTTACACAGAATGATATAAAAAGCGGGGGGCTAAGTTTTGTGATGCTATTCAAAAGGATTGCTTCTTGAATTGAGTATTAAAATGTATCTCATGTAAATTAATTAATCGCATAGATTTGGCTGTCTTAAGCAATTCATAAACAGCATACTACGATTGAATCTTGTCATTTTATCAATCATTATAATATAATGACTTAATGTCAAGTAATTGGCATGTCATTATCACCTTTGTCAGGGGTCACTGCCTCACTGACAATACAACAAAAACAAAGAGACATAATCATTAAATGAAATTGATAAACAATGCCTTGAAGTAAGTAAAGGAGTAGAAACATACTGCTTGGCATGGCTGAACTATTTTAAAATATTTATTAAATCCATCATAAATTATGTATTTCTGTAAGAGATAAGAGTGCATAAGCAAAATCCTTGATGAAGCATTAAAAGTGCTTATACGCAAGTTTAAAGAACTCCTCAATGTTATATTGCCCATAAACCCTCCCTTATTACAAATAGCATTCTATTTTTAAATATGTCCGCTATAATTCACTTTGATTACTATACAAAGGGACACGATGCACGCTCCTCGAAGGTCGGAGAGGCGTCCATACATATGAAACTCGCTTTAATTACGCCCGCTAGACGGGAAGCCTTACAAAAAGTTAGCCTGTAAAAAGCCTGAAGTTACGTCACGCTAGACATACTAAACAGTGAGCGAGAATAAAACGTCTTTATGATATGCCAACGCGACGGAGGACCGATCAATCTGAGGTCTAATACTGTCTGCCCGAACGGCGCCACCGCGGGCGACGCACCCTATCTGCCATAGACAATATTTATGCCTCCGTCATACAGCTTGCGAAACCACGTCCGTTTGAATCTGCTAAATTACATTGCCTCTTCGGACCTAGACTTAGCGTTCAACTTGGAACAAATACAGCTTTGTATTCGCATCGCTTCGAATGTTTGACCTTCAGGCTAGGGCTCATTCCTCGCCTACACTAAGCAATTTGTTCAAGGCTAGCCGACGTATCCATGATTCCTGTTCTGTATTATTCAATTTGCATTAGTATGCCGATAAATATGAATATTACATGCCATAGCTGGTTACAATGCTTTTTTGCTTTATGGCAAAGATTTATTAGCATATTATAATAAATTGCTTCTCCAAAATATACATTTGGAATGTCATACGAAAAAGCGACTTTTTTGAATTGGTTCCCGCTTATTTGGTTTCAGCTTTTATAAATTAGGCTACAGAATACCTATGTATTAATAAGATCAGTTAATGCTGGCTTTGAGAAGTATACTCATATTTTAAAGAAGCAAAAGAGTGACTTGAAAAGCAAGTAAAATCGTTAAGGATCGTAATTCTGTTGCATCACACACCCGACTACAGTTCATAGTTGACGTGAATATTATCAATATTTTATGTGTGCCCATTGTATTTATTTATAGCTTGCATTGTTATTGTCTTCAATTTAAGTATTTTTAGAATGGATGCTCTGCCAATTGACGGTAGTAATAAAACAATAGAGATTGTTAAATTGAATTTGTCTCCGACTTAAAACGTAACGAACAATTACTACTATTACTTTTATAATTATCTTAATCACTTCTTTATTTGGGTATAAATTGCATTCCCTTATAAAAAGATTTAATTCAATCCATCTTCAAATATAGTAACATAGACAATAGTGACTCATTTCAAATTCCGAATAAATCGAAAGAAAAAATAAAACGTTTGAAAATCGACTGACCCTCCGAAGGTAATGCCGGAGGCGTGTTCGAAAAGGGTTAAGCCAAGGATGGCACAAGCTTGGAGACGGTAAACGTTTTAATGCAAGGCTATCTAGAGCATCCTGATCAGTGAGAGGCTGAAACTGTGACAGTGCTGTTGCGGTAGGTCAGGCGCGGGCTGCATTCCGCGCGCCGGACGCAACTAAATATAACCGATGGTGTGAACGAACGACGTTTTCCTAGGGCTGGTTGCAGCGCAGTTCGGGGATTGCTTCTGTCTGAGCATTTAGCAAGTAAATTATAAAAATTAAGAATTAAGAATGTATTTATATATATATATATATATACTAGACGCACGTACAGGCTCCGCCCGTATATCAAGTTTCCTGATTTATCCCGAGGGAGCATTTAATCGGGACAAAAAGTATCCTATCACCCAATTCAGTTCATACCCTGTCTGCATACCAAATTTCATAAAAATCCGTTTAGTAGTTTCAGCGTGATTGACGGACAAACATCCAAACAAACAAACTTTCACATTAATAATATAAGTGTGAATAGAATAGTGTGATTAGTGTAATTAATCACATATAGAATTGTCATGCATTTAATCACAGAGACACATAGGTGAACCTATGAATAAAAAAACCGAAGTACTGAAAACAAAAAAATCACATGACGAGTCCTTTCAGTCGTATACGTTGTATTACATTTTTCTATAAATAATTCAAATATATACGTGTTATTTTTGACAACCCTATATATAACCCCGCTATTCTGATCGGATTCGCGTACGCTACCCCATCGGCAACAATCATTATCGAGATTTCTTTGTAGGCAGGTTCTGAGTCACAAAAAATAACCTTGCCATATTTGTATTTCAACAAAGCGTCTTTTGTGAGAAGAATTACGCTTCTTATGAATGCTGGCTTTTAATTTATAAAATAATCTTTAAATTTAAGTGATTTTTGTAAGTTTATGATGTGATACTTATGAATAAATTATTCATAAAACGATGAAGCAAGGTATGTAAAAGTTAATAACATTTCAATTTGTGCAATTTCATATCAAATATCGGTTTTGAAAAAAATAAATAAATGTACAGCATTACCCTATTAATATTATATTATCTACCTTATACTCCAAAAAAAACAAGTGATTGATTAAAAATGCCCCTTTTTTTTCAATTTGACACATCCCTCGTTCATAAAACAAAAATTTTTCATATTCTTGCCAGATGCAGTACGCAAATCAGTCCCACAGATAAGTGAAAGAAAAGCAATTTAGTGAAACGTCAAACAGTAACCACAGATTATGCGGTTAAACGCAATCACTTTTGGCAAACACATTTTGACACAACCTGATATTTATTCGTGTTCGGTGTTGCATTAAAATTTATTTCTTTGGCATCCATAACATTTGGTGCTCATAATTTATAAATAATATCATTTAGAAATTAAAAACTTTTTAACGGATTTTAAACGCGATTTATTCATTATATTATTAACCCGACGTTTCGAACACTTTACACCGAGCGTGGTCACGGGGAGACTGAAAATACAAAATAATATCATATTAATAATAAAAAGAACTTTTACCAGGTATAATTAATATAGCAGAATATTTGAAAATGTTCCTCTGTAACGACTTATAACCAAACCAAAGTTTGTTTTTTTTTTACCTGGTGAGTACTATCATAATACCAGACATAATTATGTAACTTTAAACATTTATGAACGTTCACAAAATAAGGTTATAATCTTTTGATTTATGATGAAATGAAACAGTATCAAACAAAACTGATTAAAAAAGGGCAAGACGACGCTATATTTTTGCCTTTCGGTACCTATCGGTTTTAAGAATAATCAGTATGAACGATTTCATATGAAACAAAAATTAATAAGAAATTTAGCCAATGCGAAGATAATTGACAGATTGTAATAATAAAGACTAATATACTACACATAACACACATAGCACAAAGATTCATTTTAAAGGCTTCTTTTCTTAGGCAACAATGTCGAGTTACGTATGACCCGATACTAATTACTAATATCTTATTATATTTTATGTAAAACATTGTAAGAGATGTTCCTATAAGAGAGAATAATTACAGTTTATCCTATATTTATTATCAAAGATAAATTAAACGTAAAAAACCAATCGAATCGTTCTATTTTTGAAATTATACATTCAATTTTGATGTATACTTTTTATGGACAATGAAAATGAATTGTGAGTTGATAAATTTCGAACATCATGTCTTATAGGTGATTTTGTTTAATATATTGTGTTATCTAGATTACATTACGATTAAAAATATAACGGAATAATTTAATTAGTAAATGGTAATTAACTAATTAAATTATTCCGTTATATTTTTAATTGTAATATCATCACAAGCATTACAGGATTTCCTTTACCCTTTAGAAATCGTCTGTTATCTACAAATAATGAACAAATAAAGTATTGCTCATCCATTGGCCAGTTATCCCAAAGAATGCGTGCCATTAGGACAAACAGACTACCATATCACGGATACAAAAGACTATTGACACTGGCAGATAAGATTATGTACCAACGCTAAAGGCTCACGCACATTTAATGAGTTCATGTGCGTTGAAAACTGCATTTTATCAACCGACTTCAAAAAAGGGGGTTTTTGTGTTATCTGATTACTGGGTTCTTTTTTTATTTGAAACCTATTGCCTCCCGTTTGGTCCGGTTAAATTTTGGTCAGGTTCTGACATTTTGAAAGCGGTTTAGTGGTTTGTTTAAAATGTACTGTGCGAGTCATGGCTTGCATTGACGAATAGGTACAGATTATCGGCATATACAAATTATCAGTGTATAGTGTGGTATCGTTAAATTGTTTTCTCATATCTTTTTAAAAGCCAGCAATTATAAGATCTAGCCAATGCGCTTGGAGAAAACTGCAGAGCAATACAAACGAACTGTCTGTTGAACAAACTATTTAATTTAATTACCGATTAAGTATAATGAAAATCGAAATTTCATTAAAACCCTAAATAATTTCGCAATAGACAAATGAATATCTATCAGCGTAAACGCATCACCGCACCGTACAAAAATCGACGTTACAAATCCACAATACGACGCATTTCCCTTTGTAATGTGCATGAGTCTTAATACCTATCTAGTTAACGCCCATTGTTCTGTTATCGCTGGTTTGTTGATAAGTAAATAATTCTGGACGTCGCAGACACGGCCTGCGGTCGCGGGGCACGACCATCGAGTTTGTATGCGCGCGGGAATCCATTTTGTAAATTATTTTAAGCTTCCATTCAATATACTGTATGAGTATAAATGGTGTTCATATTCTAGGCATATACGTAACATAACTTTTAGCATATATAACAGGTTTTTAATTGTGCTACTAGTGAAACTCTGCTATTTTGTTTTGATTTAAATGATAAGTTATCAATGTTCTTAAATAATCACAGGCTTTTAGATGAATGATAGCATCTTTTTTTTTGATAGCGTGGATATTTGCCTTGTATAACCGTAACCGTGTTTCACAAAAAAAAAACATAAATGCAATAAATTAGAGTCAAGTGATTTAAAAACTCGAGCTTTAGGCGCATAATATATAACGAGAATGCCACTTTAATGATACGCGAATGATTATAATTCATTTCATATTTTAATACACGCATATTTTTCCAAAATATATCATCTTATCTAAGGTAGGTGAAAAAAAAAAATCCAATTATATTTTTAAACATTAACTATCGAAGCTTTACCGTTACGTAAACCGGATTTCCACATCAAACGTCACTTTTATTTTCACAAACGAATAACAATTGATTGACCCAATATTAACACGTCTGTTATCGATATAGATATAACTTCATTATCATAATGTTAATGATATTTAAATATTAACTAACCTTTAGCCTTACACGTACATACATAGTTAATAATTACCAGTTGACAATAACACGTTATTCTTATATTTTTCAATATTTAATGCTTAAGGAACACGTAAGAACAATTTGTGGTTAAAATCTCTTTCAGATTGAAGCATTTTAATTTTTATTGCTTTATTCGGCTTGTGATTTTAAAATCGTTGTAATAATTTTACTTGAGGCACAAAAAAAAAGAACTTCTCATCCTTCTAAAGGATATATATCCTAACAACATTTTATCATTACCAAATTAGGATAATTGAAACGATAAATCAATTTGGTTGTCCGAAAAGTAGAAAAAAGCTTCACGATTATTTTTAAGCTATCAATATAATACAGATTAAAAATTCATACACACCTCGCCTCGCCCGTAAAGAATACTAAGTAATACTGCTTATTACCGGTACTGGTACTACGTCCTTTCCCATACTACCGGTATTAGCAGCTGACAGCCCAACAAAATGAATTATTAGGAATTAATGAACTTTCTGGATTGGAAACGGCATGATATCGCTTCCCAAATATAAGATACTATGATCTTTTGATTAATATACTATATATGGAACATCGCATGGTTATGTACCACTAGGAATGGTTTGGTTGATTCTATAAAGAACTAGCTGACCCGGCAAACGCTGTTCTGCCTTACTCTTATCCTTTAGAGGTATGAAAAATAGATGTTGGCCGATTCTCACACATACCCAATATGCACACTAAATTTCATAAGAATCGGTCCAGCCGTTTTGGAGGAGTTTGGCAACGAAAACTGTGACACGAGAATTTTATATATTAGATATAGCAAAGAATTATGTTTAAAAATTAATAAGTGACGACAATAGCTGTCATCATATATGACCTAAGTATGTGCCTTTGAATGTGCAGAAATAATAATTTACTCTTTTACGGAATATAACATCTAGAGCCATTTTTATTTCGTAATAACTAAAACTCTATCACTGTTACCACTGTTTAGCGAGTTTTTGATATACTCAAGTTCAAATTGACATTAAAATGGCTATGTAGCATTTCTTCCTGATATAGGGTATACTAATGGTAGTTGAGTCAATGTTATACCTTCTTCCTTTTTAAATAGAGCCAGTTTAACATTAAATCCTATCGATCTAGATATAATGTTTAAAATTCATTCAAAAAACTACAAAATTGTCTTATTATTCGAATGCACCAATATATCAAAAGGAGCAAGAACAATGCAATGTTATTTATGACTTTATGTTCGTACTTTATATGTATCCAAGGATGCGACATGATTCATCCCGTCATGAGCATCTTTATTTATAACTTTCTTTCGCGTATTTGACTACGGCAGTCACTGAAACTTCGTACATTGAGGTACCAATACCTTCACAACTAATTTGTTTTCTAAAATGGTATTCATTGTCTACTTCCCATATTACTATGCGTATGACTATTTCAATGTACCGGAATACCATAACTGGCCTCTTCCGGTGTTATAAACTGTGATACTGCATAGATATACCATCCATAGCTTACGTTAGTCATTACGATAATAATTCGATGATTTTATGACGCTATTATATTATTTAGATAACCTAATAGCTTTTATAGTTCATAAAAAATGTTTTAAAGGTAGTGTCATCGGCTTTGTCGAGTTTACATTAGATAATGTAAATGTAAACTCTTTTGTTTGATGGACTAGTGAACACCGTATCCCGTTTATCATTTCGACCTTCACAAGAGCATTTTGATAAGAGATAACGAATGGCTTCTGTTTCTACTTTTTTGCATTTTTAAACACATATTTTACATTCATACAATACAGGATATAGTTACTAATAATTCATTACTGTGTGATAGATCGTATCGAGTACTGATAACATATATTCATACATCGCGTTACATTTCCTTAAACTGATTGCGGCGGAAATCAGCTGACTCGCTGTCAGACGCTCTAGCGCTACCACAAGCAGTAGGTACGTAAGTTTAACATGCCACAACCAAGTACATGTTTTCATTAGCCGTTCAATTAATGGCAGATTGTACAATCCACAACAATACGGCCCGATCGCGACACGCGTAAACCGACACTGTTTATCAACAGCACCAACGTTCGTCATGAAAAACCATCAATTCCGTCGAATCGATCGCTGCACGTTGATTGAAGATATTTGCCAATTCGTCGTTCGAGCGGCTTAAAATAGACAATCAGATGAGCGCATGCATCGATCTCACCGTGCGCTCGCAGGCTGTAGACGAGCCGGTCAGCTGATAGCACTCGCACTGCACGCTTCCGCTCCAGCGATCGCCTCACGCACTGGAGTAGTTCCAGCACAACACGCGTCTAGACGGCGGAACACGGAGGTCACACACACACACGGCCTGAATGCGTCAAAGGAAAGCAACTTGCATCGCGTCTCTCGCGTCCAAGCAGCGAGAGTGTCGACGGGCGACTGAATACCGTGAAACCGCGCGGGGGCCGCCGCCGGCACCCGCGCCGCCCCGCGCCGCCCACTTCCTCCGATGAATGACAATAATGGAAGACGTTCAACTCGCCCGCAAACCGAATAATATGAATCATTGCATTAGGGTGCAGCCCCGCCCGACCGGCCTGCGAAACTCCGAGTTTCGTAAATATTTATGAAGGGCTAAGGTGCACCGGCTACGCTTGATAAGGCTACGCACGATGGCGCTCGGACATGCGAGGTGTCGCAGCAATGCGGTTGCAAAGTATTTGGAATTAATGGATTGCAATTATCGGTCGGAGTCAGTGGTGGCTGGCTATATTAGCACGATGCGAGCTATCTTATCGCAGCTAATCTAATCCGGCGCGACGCCCTCTCTCGTGTTTTCTTCCAATTGTGTCCACTCAAGGTAAATTAGAGGTTTTCTCTCGGGAGTACACAGTGCACTCTGCCAGTTCATTGCACTTCAGAAAAGAGATAATTTTCCGTTTAAAATATAATGTTAAATGTACATTCCGTATATTAATTGTATAACTTTTAAATTTAGAATTCTATATAGTCTGGAAATTGCCTATAAAATTAATTTCGAAATCGTAATATGCAGTGCATTTGTGCAGAAATAATATATTTAAATATCATATGTAGGGAGCTTTTATAAATCTATATGAAGACTCTACATTTACTATATTTCGTACTCTACAACTATTACAAAGGTAAGTACTTACAAGGAGGGTTTGTGCTAGTACAAAAATATCTGATTTATAGTGCTTTAAGCATTGTCTGTCGTGGCTGCATGAACTGGCAAGGTAACTTGTTTCCTTTATTTTTGTCTGGGGAGCCTACGCAAAATGTAGAGAGAATAAATTTATTTACCTACATTTGATATAGCCGGACTTACACAAAAAAATATTTAATTCTTTTTTTACATCCAAAAGCTTTATTCTCGACGTTGAGTTGAGATATGTACTTATATTTTAAAATATTGGTATTTTTAAAAGCCCTTAAGGGGCACGGCATTAAATTTGTCATAAATACTTATAATTGATCGAATGTAAATAGAAATCGGCAATCTATTTACAGAGGCATAAATAAGGCCTACAAATGGCAGTCTTCATAGGCAGGCACTTTCTATCAGATGATCCACCAGCATCTTTATCGACGTTTACATAAAAAATTGTCCGATAAACATACTTTTGTTTGAAGATTATTAGTAAAAACTAGTAAAAATGTATAGTTTTAATATTTAGTGTCTCCACGATTCCTTTCGTATCGCATGTACTTAAACTAACATTAAAACTTAACATTTGACATCGCTTTTTTTCATAGCATCAATCCGGTCTCATTACGATCATTTTACACTTTAAATCCATTTTATACTTAATACTTCATTGTTCATTCAATGTACTGCTATATATTCATTTTAAAAGTCTTTAAATTCCCAATAGTAGGATTCTTTATAATTTCCCGATTCGAAACTTTTCCCCTATTGTAGAAAACAATGGTGTACTTTATTTGTACCACAATTAATTAAGAGAAAGGAAATTCTTATTAACTAGAAATCTTTGTCTTATAGTCTTTGATATCGTTACCTTTTATAGCATATTTCTTTTGAAAGACCTGAAAACCTCATTGCAATTAATACATTAATTAATAATTCAATTAATATATTAATAAACAAATTTAGGAAATTCATCTAAAAAAGATAATTTATGTTTTTTTGTTTAATTATACGATATATAAAAAAAGATAATACAAATAATTATTTTCAACAAACAAAAATTCAACTTGGTCCCTGGGGGGGAGGTCTTAGGACGACTCCGTATTCTAAAATAGGACCAAATAACAACATCTTACAGATATCGCTTCAAAATACATTACACTCTCAAGAGGATATCACTTTTGATTGTACGCTAAACGCGTGGTCGTAAAGGTAGTCCGTCATACAAACCAACACTAATTGGACAATCACTTGCCCCGAGATGAACGTCATGCCTGACTAATCAGCTGACATGTACGCGAGGTACCCTTATGTATGCTGTAGCTGATTGTAATATATAATGTAAGGAAAACTCTGTTCTATACAATATGTTAAAATTTTGGTAATTAACAATAATTTGAGGTGCCGCGACACATATCCGTATGTATGTTCTTTAGAAAAATTATTAACGTACGTAAAACTGCAATAGTTCGAATTTTTATATGAATCTTCAAGTAAGAGGTACTTAAGGAATGATTATGAATAATTAGATATTAAAATTCAGTACAAGTATGTACAATGCATCGTATCAGTATCCATTTGCACAATAGAAACCGCATACGAGTGACCCAGCGCAGCATATACTTATTTATACACCTTTAAACAAACCATAAGCTCACTAGACTCGATATTAACGCGCCGAGGCCAATATCACATCGTATTGCAAAAGGATAAAAAAGGGATATAAAGTAACTCGTATGGCGGGCTTGTAAGATGCAGAAATCTGTGCGAGCGTGGGCTAACCGGTCTAGACACTGAACTTTAAGGGTCCGACAAAATGAAATAAAAATTGCTACACGACGGGGCAACCCGGGAACCGTCTTAGGCCAATTGTCCGATTGCCAAGTCGGCTAAGCTTTTGTTTGGCTCCTTTAATTATAGTTTAAGTACCGTCCGCTTGTTAAAGACTTACGTTTGTTTAAGGTACATCTTTATTTTAACAGAACAATAATACGGTAGCGAAGTAGGGTAGCATTCTTATGATGTCTTGAAAATACACATTATATAATTAATATTACATAAATTTTTCACAAATATAAAACAACAGATATTAATTATTACAATTCGTAAAAACTTATTTAGAATTTACATATTGCATCATCATTGCGTGAAATGCAGATAATCAGATAAATTTACCTGAGACATTTTTTTCTTAAATGGCAAAACTCCACTACCAGTAATCAAAAACAATAGTGAATTGTCACTAAGTAAATCCATAATTGTATTTAAAAGTGAATTCCAGGAGTTCTACATAGTAACGCTTAATATCGACCTTTGCTTGAAAGTATATTTACTATACCCGATAAAGTTATTATCAAAAACTCAATAAATTAAAGGAACATTTTTTCCAAAAAAGTCATAATATAATGTCTAACGACTTCCGAGTCTACATTGATGACATTGCCACGAATATCGCATGTTCTCTCCAGATAAATAACTTAATTGAGCTTCTTTAGGGTCGTGATTTATGCAAAATAGGGTACCTAATTTCATGCTGTTTCAGCCTTAGGCACAAGTTGGCTACAACTTGTAATAAGGTTTGAGAAATGAACGCTCCGACGACAACATGCTATCCAGGCTTAGCTTGATGAATGATCCTATGTAATGCAATGGATATATCTTTAATAAAATAGAAATACGTTGACATAATTCCTTTTCCTAACGAATTAATACATATCGCGCAAGTAATTCGGTGGATTTTTTCAAATGTTATTCATTATTTTGCAATATTGTCCACGAGCGGTGAGATTTTTTTAAAACCGTGTAATGCTATAATGTCTACTAATTAGTATTTTTTTTAATTTCAACATTTTCTGCAAAACAATTATTTTGTGATATCAATATTGCATTATCGATATCAAAATGGCTTCATAAAAAATAACGATATTTATTTATATTACAATTAAATGGCCCCAATGGGGGCTTTATCACCGTAAAACGTTTAATTTTAATATGATTTATACAATCCCTAGATAGATGCTATAATAACCTAAATACACACGATTATATTTAACTCAAAACATGAATATAAAAATTAAAAACGTACTACAGACGGCGCAAATCCACCGCCCAAGTATTAAATTAATAACTTGCACACCGTACATTACATTCATTGTTATGTTTAATCAAAATTTCACATGCAATATCGTGGGCACATAAACGCCGGCATGAAACATAATGTGCACACAAAAGCATTAGATATTTATTCCCAACCCCATGCGCTGAGCACAAAGCAGTCTTGGATTATAACAACTTATAATACTCGTATGTAGACGACATACCTGCAGTGCCTACTGCCTTTACCTCTACTGTCCTTTATGAACGTCGCTTTAGTACACATGGGGGTATTTCATAAAAATATGTCTTGGCTGTAAATATAATTACAACATTAGAACACAGCCGTACATCGAATATAATATTATGTACTGTGATTTGATTTGATTTGATCTTTAAAGTAAGTTGCCCATTTCATCAAAAACTATGTAACTTTTTGTTGTTCTTAAACCACTAACATATTTAAGACAATATATTCATTACATCTACATTCATTACACATGAAAAATTACGATCAAAAATTAACATAAAAGTATAAGTAAAAAAAGTAACATTAAAAACCACCCTTTGTTTAAGTGCGAAACGCTTTAAAATATTGATATGCGACACCATAAAAAATTAACTACTTACGACAAAATATTCTCAGATAACTCCCGGTATTCTAACGGTTTATAATTGAGGGAGCAAAGAAAAATGATCAAACTTCCAAGTCGGCCGATAACGAAACCACAAAATTGGATTTTCCGATATAATCTGGAGTTGCCAGTGACAGCCCACCGGCCCCGCTCGCCGCGGTTTTTGTCGTTCTTGGCAGAACACAAAAATATATTAACCTTATGTACAGTATTCTATAGTATTTCCATTATTTTCTTGTATATTCAACAAATATTTTATTAGCATATCATTTTATTATAAGAAATAAATAAAATAATTTTGGGCACCAGTATTCCAAGAACAAAACTTTTTACTTTATTTGAAAAATCTATGTTTTTAAATACGCTAATAAGAATAGCACCAATAGTAATAAACATACAAAGGTATAGTTTAAATAATAAGTATAACTTTATATTCGTAAGAGCAATTGTAAGTAAATAGTTTAATAGTAAAAAAACAATTAACATTATTTGTTCAGCTGATTGCTAAGTTCGTAAATTTATAAATGTGTTGGGTATGAGTCAAATTACTCAATTTCTTTCCTTCATGGGCAATTACAGTAAAATATGAGTGAACATATATATTGTATTTTTAGTCTGTGCTTTTGAAATATTTCCTATTGGTGTGTACAATACAATTTTATTCATTCATTCATTCATTATTATATTAGGCATTCATTCTGCAGTTGCTTATTTTTAATCAAAGTCCTAAGATCCATAAACATATTTTTAGTCTAACAAATACCTAAACATTCTAAAAGAAGAAAAAACAAAATAAATGCAAGCATATATAAAATATACTTTAATTCAATATGTTTCATTAGATCTGCCATTATGTCTCCCATTCCTATACCTGAAATGCACTTTTCCGCGATACATTACATAAATCTAACAAAAAATAGAAAATTATTACATGTAGCAAACATATGAATCAAACTGCAATTTTATTAAAAGCAAGTTTTAAAACATCAATCTCGCAAAGCCATTGCATTAGTAAAAATGTAAGTTGTAGGAAATTGTCGTAAATCTTTATAAAAGTTAAGGGGTTCCTTCAGTCGTATGACGTTTTGAATTATTGGCCCCGTTACGGTAAATCTCTCGTTATTTGTCAACGTCTAGTTAAATATTTCAAATAATGGTGAGATTCCATAACGCACTCCTTACTTCCTTCATATAGATGCGTATATTATAACGGACTAAATCATTCCGAAAATTTTATTACATCCAAAATTATAAAATCGTTGCATTGAACGTAAGGTATCGCTTTATAATAAAAAATCTATTTACTTATTTACTCTATACTCTATTTCATCAGGAATTGAATCAAGCTAACAAAAGAACCTCTATCAAACATAGAAACACAGTATTGTCTTGTATAGTATTGTTCGCGACTGTTAAACATTTGAAATTACGGGGTCTGAGAAGAAATTTAATATGAACATAGTGGACAAATTGCGTTTGAATTTCGTTAAAAAACCTTTAACATCTAAACAAACACATTACACACAGCAAGTAATATACATATTTCTGTAATGTTTAATAAATAATGTCTTGCAGATAAGACATTTACACCCACGCTAAATAAAAACAGAAGACTCTCAGTGTTAGGGATTTAACCCACACACTCTCGTAATTAACTACGTCACTATCAAAGCTTATTTGAATATTTTACTCCTATAATTATATAGATAGATGTATTACTCTCTCGCGCAAAAACATATGATCAAAAATAAATTTAATACAAAAACAGATGGAACACAGGCTACTTTTTTCGGGTAAACCATATAAAAATTAGTAATTTGAGCGCAACAAGCTAAATTTTTATACTTATAGGCATCGACCTTATGTTTTCTAAAACCATTCTTATTTTTGTTGTTTATATTCCGTTACAACGTACACGTACATGATCAGATCAAAAAAAGAACATAATTAATCGAAAAAAATTACACACACACACACACACACACATAAATCTCACACCGATAACCCACCTACGTCATTACAAGGCCTATGCAAAACGAATCAGACACGACACTTCGTAGAAACAACTTATTCGCAACATCAATACCATTCTGAGAACCGACCTCGAAGTCATTTAGCCGATAATAATGAAAGATAATAGCGATGATTTTATTTCTCATTATCGGTAATACCATCGGCACTATCATGATGGTAACGAAAATAAAAAGCTCTTTGATCTTAGACAGGCTTTAACTGTATATTTAACTACACGTGTATCATGTATACATCATATTTTTATTCTAATATAGTAAGCACATTTTTGTAGTTGCCATTTTTTATATTATTTACTCTAAAAGAGTAGAAAAGTCATTCCATATAGCAAATGAACCTTTTCTACAAAAAAGGCCACTGGCCTCTCTGGGGAGGGTGGCCTTTTTGTAGAAAAGGTAAGTCCTACTTACTTAAATGGTTTCCTAAATGGGACCAATAGGACAATTGGCAACAATTTCTTCCCAAACACAAAAAATCGCCTCAATCGATTAAACACTCACCGAGCGATCGCGGAATATAATAAAAAAAAAAAAATCTCTTCCGTTTTTGGGAACTTCTTCTAAAAAGTAGAAAGATTATTATTATTATTTTCAGTAAAAAAATATATAAAAATCGTCTTATTACAATAACATATGAATTATTTTTAAATGCATATTTTTATTTTAATATTTTCTTAAATACTGCATTAAAATGTCAATTACCCCGCCTGTAGTTAAAACACACACAAATAAACGCTTTACAACATCCCACACACATCAAGTTACATTACGCAAGTTGTAACATAACTCGAAGAATTCCCAACTCTGGGCCTACACAAGCCTTTGTGACAACTATCTATCTTCTGAAATAGTTTCAGTCTTTAAAACTTCCACGCGACTGCGAATAGAAATTTAACTTGAATTAATACCAGGTAACTTTAATGCGAGAAGTTACCAAATTAAATGTGTCACTTTGATTTAATAAACGTTTTAAAATTGTAGGTTACCTGCAATTTATGTTAGTATACCTTTAAAATATGTCGTATAAACTGTAATAACATAAGTTTAAATCGTAAAGTCTTGTGTTTCCCCTCAAATGCAATGAATACACAACAACAAACACAAAAATGCGCAAATAATAAAATTAATTTTAAGCTAATCTTTTTAAAGAAAAACCCGTCCCTTGCAAAATTCAGTACTA
Source organism: Zerene cesonia (assembly GCF_012273895.1). Taxonomy (NCBI): domain Eukaryota; kingdom Metazoa; phylum Arthropoda; class Insecta; order Lepidoptera; family Pieridae; genus Zerene; species Zerene cesonia. The sequence goes on along the minus strand of NC_052113.1, from coordinate 2,189,510 downwards.
ATCATTCAAATCTCTTGTAATAGACGCATTTATTCAACAAACACAACAATACACACCCCGAATACTTATAATTGCATTAATATGCTAGGTACTCTTCAAAATAATACTCAAAAGGAGTCCCAATTCATGTGCATCCTATAAATTCATTCCGCAGCCGATCACCGCTGGCAAGGACGGTAAAATTAATTCAGGATTACAGCGTGTTCACATGATGAAAAACCGATTGCATCTGGCTTTGGCTCGCCGAAATACGAACAATTTTTAGCGATAAAAATAACCACGCGGCAACTTTTGTTTATTTGTTCCATCGATTGTAAAGCATACATTTTGTGTTATAGTCGTTATTTACTTCCCTTTATCTCTTTAGATGATTTTCTGTTATCAGTTACTCTCGGATGTACTCTTTAAATCTATGGTCTGAGTCTTTGGGGTATCATCTAATTAACATTAGTCACTTAATACTAGCGTTCTATAGCATTGCATGATTCAGAGCTGGAGTTTCCAATAGAACAGCAGTCGATAGGGAAAATCTAAGATACAATACATGCCACATTTGGTCACGATTATTCCTATGACCTAATCTAATACCCTTTTGTTATTTTTTTAATATTTTCTAATCTCTTGAATTCATTGATTCGTTGTTCTTACTATTAAAATGTATAACTTGTGTCAACATATTTTGTGTGTATGCTAAAATATTTTTTTCAATTCTGCTACACGTGCAAAAATAGTTTATAACCGGGATAACATATGGGTCAATTTATCCAAATGTAAAGATTTCCAAAATCGATTAAATTGTTATTTTATTTTAGTAACAAATAAATATTATTTATAATTGTTATGTAAAGATATGTAGCCTGTTTCAGAAATGCTTTTGATTTGAGATTAATATGTTGATACATACAGATGGAATCATAGAGCTTATGGAATTTTTCTAAACGGTGTTTATCAACAACAACTATAATTCATTTTATAATTTATTTCTCTGAATTAAAATAAATTAGTTTTAGCAGATTCTATTCTTTTTTTGCATACGAATATACTAATCGGTTCATTAATAAACATTGAATGCATGTTTTATGGTTTTTCAAAATCTTCTAAAGGTTGTTAGTCATGGACGACAAAAACGGGAAATGGGTTTAAATTGTTTTCTTTGCTTAAGCGTATGTACATTAAATATATGTATAAAAATAAAAATTTACATTCGTACGTACAATTTTACATTAATGCTTTAGTCCAAGATTATAAAAAGTATGTATTTATCGACATTCATTAAGACTATTGTTGCAAGATAACAGCAAACAGGCAAAAGGAGGAAAAACAAAACAAACTGTATTTTTCACACACATTTAGTTAACACATTTCTACTCCGGTTTGATTTTTCAACATGTTTCGCACACTTGAATTCAACAAAAAAAATGTTAAAATAATATTTCTACATACACAGTTCGTCGCATAATCGGCCGTTAGTATCCAGCCTTAATATGTTCGGTTATTCGATAGTTGATACAGTTATTATATTACGGTTGTGGGCTATAACTTTCTAATAACTGCATAGTACACGAACATCATATAAATATTATGCAAATAATTTATTATTTTCATAATAATATGATAATAATTCAACGTTATTTAAATTTAGAATCGGAAAGAGAATAATATGATTTGGTAATTACCGACATTAAAAGCTAAAAATAAGACTTAAGATCGCCTGATATAGAAATATCCGGCATGATGTATCAGCGTTATATATGACAGCCAAGCCAGGAAATATTAAAATTCTGATGTGGAAGAAAAATTTCTCGCAAGTTTCCTCACTTTCGCTTATTTTAATTTATTTCAAGCAAAGCAAAAAAATTAAAATCATATAACAATTTCAGTTAAGAAAAAAAAAACTACAAAGTCATCATAAATTAAAATAGTAACGTCTTGACAATTTCCCTAAATAATTCAATATTTTTATCTTTACGTATAATATGTCGTTCCATTGACGCCGACTGAGTTAGTCTTAAATTGTCTGTTAATTCAACATAAAATAAACCCATACCAAACACCAACGACTCGCGTCTCTCGCGCACCAACCTCGTCAAATCACCGAGTACCATAGATGATAGATATACCTACACACTATGGGTACATCAATGCAAGAATCGTTACAAATCAAGATATTTTTCTATCCACGTACCCACCAGCACGATGGAGCAGAGGTGTGCAACATTAGCATTGCAAATGCGGGATGCGCTCACGATTCCGCGAAGTTACGCGCTCAACGGTCCCGCGCATTACTCTACTCCACTGGGCCTCTATTGAGAACATCGGCATTCCATTTAGTGTCATTATTTTCATTTATTTTCTCACCTTGTAGTCTTCTAGGTCCGTCAGGTATTATACTAAAGGGGAGCTGGTTTCAAAGAATGAGATCCATGGCTCTTTCAACTTAGATTTGCGTTTTCGTCTTTACACAAATCAGCAATCATGATAGAATGAACCTAGCTCAGGTGTACGCATCGGATAAAGCATTTTTGGATAATTACATAATAAAATCTCCCATACTACTAACTTATCCTACTAATATTATAAATGCGAAAGTTTGTAAGGATTTGTGCGTGTTTGTTGCTCTTTCAAAAACTGCTGAACCGATTGCAATGAAATTTGGTACGTAGACAGTTGGACAACTGGAATAACATATAGGCAACTTTTTATCCCGATATTCCTACGGCATACGGATTAACGCGGGTGAAACCGCGGGGAGCAGCTAGTTCTTCATGAGCGTGAAGCATTATATTTAACCAACTTCACTAGTATAAAACAAAGTCAAATACTACTAATTTAATGTACTCGATAATTTTATCGACTCATGTACCACACATATGTAATTTAATACTTTAACATGTCGTAAGAAAAAGCATATCACAATAAGAAAAGCATTTTCTTTTCATTCCTCACATAAAAATACAGTATTTCAACTGAAATAAAGCAATAAAAGTATAACAGCGTAGCATGAAATGATTCATATGTTATAATAGATAAAAATCTGCATATGATAAGCTGCAGTTTTCTAGACGGAAATACCACTTATAGCGTCTTGCTATTCGCCCTCATTACGGGTGAAATATGCACGTAATTTTGAAATAAACAATAACTTCGAAGAGGGCTCGCAGTTTATTAAGGTAAAATATTTCATAGGAATTCTATTTAGTCTCTTTGTATTCGTTTTCTTTATACCTAATTTAATACAGATGCATTCGACGAATAAATTAATTTAAATGGAAAAAGACAAAATGCGTTAAAAAAAAATTGTCAAGAGATGTGTCTTGGGCAATTAACATGTACCTTGTATGTATGTACAAAAAGCTTATAAAAAGTCATACCTATTAATCCTACTAATATTATAAATGCGAAAGTTTGTAAGGATGTGTGTGTGTTTGTTACTCTTTCACGAAAAAACTACTGAACCGATTGCAATGAAAGCTGGACAACTGAAATAACATATAGGAAACTTTTTATCCCGACATTCCTACGGGATACGGACTAGCGCGGGTGAAACCGCGGGGCGCAGCTAGTGTATCATAATCATGTCTCGTTAGAGATTTTCTTTCGTGTATTTGAGTAGAATATCGCAATTTTGTGGACACTAGAGCATACTGAAGTTTTCATATTTAGCAGTAGCCATAAATCCATATCATGGAAATAGTAGTCAAACATCAACACATTATTTAATGCGTGTGGTTCTCGTGGAATTGTCATTGATTACTTATAGGTGGATTTTGACTTTTGCCTCGCAGTACTTGTGATAAAACTCAACTGGCCGTAGAGAAAATGAATCGCTTACAGTATAGGATCGGAATTTTTAACCTGTTCTTCGCATGTCTAAACATACCAATATAAAGATTATGTACTTATAATTGTAAAGTATTTATATGTCTATATTTACGGAACATAGATTTATAAACTGAAACTACTGTTTATCACCTACAGCTGGTGTATATATTTGTCTATTTTTAGAAACAAAATATTACTCTGTCACTCAAAATACATATGTAACAAACTCCTCCCCTGCCTTGGCTTTGCCTGGGTTGTCCCGGGATGAAAAAGTACCCTACATTACTACCTGTCCTAACATGTAGCATTGTATTTGTAAAAAATAATAATAAATGGATGAAGCAGTTTAACAAAAAAATAGTTTTTCTATGTAGATATCGATCAAAATCTGTATGAATTTAATGCCAGCTGTATATGCAGTGTCCAATCAAGCAATACAAAAAGTTTTCCACTTCATGATAGGATACCTCGCCGCAACCGTTTGGGGAGTGTATTTGCGCGCGTGTCCGCAATCAATCAAGACGCATGAGCAAAATTGAGAGGAGCGCCTTGACAGAGTACCAGCAGTGGCTTTAATAAATTGAGGCGATTCGTTCGGGCCACCGTTTTTAATAGCGCCCGTGTTACCATAATTTGTTTGGAGAATTTTACATTGCGTAGAATATTCTTTTTATGTAGCGTAGCAATGGAGAGGTTAGTGCGATTAGATGTTAGAAATAGTTACAAGAATTGTTGTAATTCTTCTTTGTTCTTGTACGAGTATATATATTATAAAATCTATTTGTGTATGAATTGTAATTTTTATTCAAATTATGGTTCTAGAATCTAATGTTTTATTTATAACATGACCAAGGCTTAAATAATTTTTTTGCAGTTGAACAAACAGATCAGTAAAAATAAGCAATTTTTTTATTTTAAATATTTCAGTACTCTAACCCACGTGCAAAAAGATTAGGAAGTAACTCATTAAGTGTATAATATGTTACATTGTTCGGGGCCTATTCTCAAATATTAGATGAAAAAGCTACATTGTGCGGTCAGTAACCGTTACGTCAGCACAATTAGACCCTATGCGAGACTGGAGCATCGATAGGCGTGATTTATTTACCGTTTCACTTTTTACCGCTAATCCACAAGTTTCTCGCATTTCCTGTTGCATTTGTTTTATCTTATGTAATGAGTGTGTGTGAAGCGAAGGGTATAATTCGAAGCTTCTTTAACGGTTTTCCGAATTTACATTTAAAACCATCTTCATTTACACTTCACTTTAATTATGAAGAAAGAGCAATTCCATAAAGAGAAAAATATAGCTAAATAGGTCGCATAGTGCCATCACTTTTCACACTGGAATTAATACTGCTTGAAGACGTATAACAGGCACATTTTATGCCTTTAATGTATATGATACTAAAGTAATTCTAGCAATTATAAATATCATCATCAATTATTGGCTTTCGTGCAAGTTAATTGATTAGATCAAACGATTAATATGTATAACTATCTATAAGACAAATTCTTCCGATCTTTATCTATTATCAGTATTTGTAATTATTTTATTATACGATATAATAACGATATAATACGATAGGATTTAAATGTTTAAGTCATCCTTATTTAAAATTGTAATACCTTACCTAAATGTTTTAATTGGTTAACTTTACACAATATTACAAGGTATTATATATATTCCGAAGAGAGAGAGAGAGAGAGAAATGTTCTGTAAGAGAAACACTAGCAACAATCTTGAGCAACGCCATTTTTGTTTTACAAATGCCACGTACAAAGCCACACATTCTTGTACCCTTTCCAACTTCGCAATAAAGGATGTAAAAAATTAACAAGATATAATGCTAACGAGTAAAATTTAAAATGCAATTTAAAGTTCTTCACAAACAGCTTGTTTAACATTCCCTTTGCGAAGTTGGGATTCCTTGCAGTAGCTGCGTCTGTGGTGAGTCCACACTTCTTCACTGATTAAATTCGTGAAGCTAATTCGTTACAACATAACATTGTTCCTGTTACTAATTGAAATACTACGAGCTCGCAATTGGAGCGAAGCAACAGATAATTAATTGGAGAAACGATTAGTTCTTTATTTGAAAAAATTGCACGAGCATAATCGATCGGTCTCATTTATCGGTCATTCTCATTTACAGGTTATATCTTATACATAGGTATAAATTTATTTAGTACTAGCTTTCCACCAGCGTAGTCAAAGGTAAAGATACACAGTCACGTGGTTTTCCCAGCATATTCCGTGGGCTTCGGAATAAAACCTTTTTTTGGAACTAAATATATCTATAACAAATCGGTTCTGTGGTATAGGGGTGAAGCAGAGGTAGTATAGAGTATAGAGATTACTTTCGCATGTATAATCTAATATTATATATATCGCTAATATTTGTAGCAATGATATTAATTTATTATTTTATCTTCAAACTATTACGGCCCAGTCATTGAGGAAATTGAAGTACTTTAGGCGCTTTAGAAGCACAGATAGCTAAATAGTTACGTAGTGATGTAACTATTTAGTTATATGTGGGTCTTTAGAATGTATCCACAATAGCTGAAGTACAAATTTAACAATCCTTGTATTGATCTCTTGTAGAGACCTTTAGAAAGCAATCCAAGCCTCAAGAATTCTCATTATTTATGAGAATTCCTGACGCTTTTTGAGAATTTTTACCACAGTTAAAAAAAATTCTTGCGATGATAATCAAAGATTATAAATGTTAAAGTTTGTTTGTTTGTATGTTTGTCCGCCAATCACGCTGAAACTACTGAAAGGATTTCGATAATATTAGGTATACCGACAGGGTATGAGCTGACTTGGGTGATAGAATACTTTATCCCACTTAAATGCTCCCTTGAGATAAAACAGGAACCTTGATATCCGGGCGGAGCCGGGACGAGCGTCTACTTGTTAAATAAATAATCTTCAAACATTGTAACAGAAGGTACAAAATAGTGCACTGTCCACATACAACAGTCTCGCTAGAGTCTCTATCAAAGGGTTAAGTCCCTACAAATTCATTGTACGACTTTACAATTTTCATAGGTCTTCTTAGGTTTTGCATAAAGTCGATGCCAGTTGTACATAAACACAAGATGGTGGATTACCAAATGAGTGGGCAAATTTTACAACAGCGGAGTGCGCTTACATTCTCAGCTAATGATCGTTAATAGGTTTCAAGGCCTCGCGTGCATTCTTCAGCTGGTCTAATTGTAATTCCATAGATAAACTAATTGTTACTGTCAATCGGCCACCGAATTCTGAGTATTGCCCGATAAGATTGTTTGTCCGGAACAAAGCTGGAGTCACTTCAGAGCAATGTTCATGAGTATTTGATTTAGTCGTCTATATTAAGTATTACATAACAATATTTCAATCAATATCGCCTAACGTCGCGATATCACTACATAGTATAAAGTAAAGTCGCTTCCCGTGTATGTACGTATGCTTAGATCTTTCAAGCCACACGACGAATTTTGATGTTTTTTTTTTTATTAAAAGGAGTGATTTAAGAGGAAGGTTAACATCTATTAAACTTTTCCGAATTTAACGCGTGCAAAGACGCGGGCAAAAGCTAGTAGTGTTATAACGCAACATGACGTAATTGTCATTTTGGACAAAAATAAGCTCCTAGATAGCATTGTATAAGATGTTAACTAACTTTAATATAATAAACAAGGTCATATATACTAATCGAAACTAAGCATATGCATCATTACACATTGTTTAATTTAAATATCAGCAGTATTCTCATTACATTAGGTGTAGATTCTGAGTTTTAGAAGACACGTCTTAGTTTTACTTTCTTCATTCGAACTGCTAGGCACTAGACCATGCTTTCTGAGTCTATGTTCCCCGACAAGTACAATATGGAGATCTTCAAGAGAAGAGTGAAGGGGTACCTTCTAGGGAAGCGTGCTCCATCGTAGACTACATCTCTGCTTACCATCAGGTGAAATCTTGGTCATCGAATAAAAAAAGAACGTAAAATTCATACAAAATTTAAACTTTTTTTGTTACAATACGTTAAAACTGGAAGTACCAGTTCTTATCAAATTAATAATATCAGCAATCAAAGCCATCATATCGTTTTGTATTCCAAATTAAAAATAAAAAAAAATAAAAAGCGGCAGGTATTCTAAAGAGGTTGATTACAATGCGATAGCTAGCTATACTAAAGCACTTGCGTTCAGGGCGCTCGTCTCAAGTACTTACACTTGATCGACCCCCATCTAAGCGTACCTCCTCGGATTGTCTATGAATATCTAGGCAAATCTATATCTTGCGCAGCTTTCATTTCTAACATCGTTACCTTGCGGAAATACAACAAGTATCATGGATGGAACAAGACATTACGTGGGTATTTTTTACGCTTTGAAAAGCAAATTACCCTATGTATTCACAAAACATTACCTTGTACTTTTGTGTCATTACCCTCCTTCGGTAGGTCGGGTAAAGAGTTAACCCCCATACAGTGAGCATATAGTTTAGTGTTTGAAACGGTAGGACGAGGCTGAAGATTAATTTAAGATTTGATTTTAATATGTCTGTATATTTCCGATAAGATATTTCATTTTTCCCCGTTATCTTAATTCGATTATTTATTGTGGCCAACAATTAATCCTATATTAGTTTTTATATAAAAACATAAAAAAATCATTTTACAGACATATGAACAGTTCTAGTCCTACATGTTTCTGTAAGTTACCATAAGTCCTTAAAACGATACTCGATTCGCTTTAATAAACTCATTATCACATATACAGTCTAGTTATTAACGGGTTGCAAGCAATAAATAAAGGCCTTGATAGTTCAATTTGTGATTTATAACCGAGTTATTAGTGCATTCCTTTGTTATCTCAAATAGCTTGAAAGCTCATGCAGTTATCGCGAAAGTTTATCAGCTCACCTTGTATGGCGAAAACATTTTAAATACTTGCTTTGTTAGTGTTAGTCTTGTTCTTTTATGTGTTCCTGGTACTTTGTTTTACTTTGAGCGTATTTAAATATTTTCTTTTGAGTTGATGTTATGAAATCTTTGTTATGAAATGAAAGTCTTTACTCACGTAAGAGAGAAAATAATGAAATATTAAAACATTAACCGTGTGTATACGTTTGCGTATTCATGTATAAATGACGTTTAGTATCTTAGCATCTGTATATAAAAAAAAACGTTTTTTTAACAAAAAACGATGGCACTACCTTTTGAATAAAAAGTAGTCACTAATCGTTCTCTCAGTCGAAAGTTCTAAGGTTACAAAACCAAAAAAAAATCATTGAAGTCTATTGATAAAGCAAATCCAAGAGAATTTTTCATTTTAAATTCAACTGTCAAACGTGATCGTGAACGTCTTTTAAAAATGTCTAAAACACATTCAAAAGTTCAGGCCCGTATAACAAAACTAAATATACATAAAAAATCTGCCACATTTTATACACTCCCAAAAAGCATCTAGGCCAACCGCAAAAGTAAAATATTAAAACCGCCCGCGAAGAATAGTGCAACTAATTTGAGTTGCATGTTCAAAAGAGAAACGAAATGCATTGCACCTAAGATGATGCCCATACTTCATAGTGGAGGCAAAAGGTATGAGCAGAGTCGGATTTACAACGAATTACGCCTAGATTTCACAAGAGCGTAGGCGTCGAAATGACGTCACCGCTACGCTTTTAATTAAAGGTCGTATCTAAGCTATTTTATCAGATCTTCTCAGACTGCATTAATTCTTACAAAATATAACTACACTTAATTTTTTAAAGAAGATACTTTTGTATTTTTGTATGTTTGTAACGTTTTCACGCAAAAGCCACTGGACCGATTTCAAAAATTATTTCACCATTAGAAAGCTGCAACTTCACTGAGTGACATAGGCTACATACGCTTAGCCAGTGCGAACAACTAGTTATGTATACATTAAATGATAAATTAACTTATATTAGAATCTTATCCAAAGTTTAAGCTTCAAGACAACTTCGACTGATGTAAATATATGATTGTATACGCATAAATTTTCGGCTTTGTCTTACAATAAAATCACCACAATAAACGCTACTAAACGCATATAGTAAGGCTGTAAATAAAACTAAATTCTCATTAATTAATAAGACTATTAATCTCGCCCTAAACCTCCTGTCCAGTCATTGCGATGACAACGTATAAATCCGGCACTGGCAAGGCGACTGGGCGCGCGACAAATATTCTTGTCTTGGCCTGCCCATTCTTCAGTTCTACACATGCCCGCGATCGTATTGTCCTCAGAACAATGCCTCCATGATACTCCGTAGACGATTCAAGAAGTTCCACTCGCTCAAAACTTGAATGGAATTACATTCATTCCTGCACTGAACTTTTTAAAGTATTTTTAATAACGTACACAATGGGACGCGGATGCAGATGTAAATCTCATAGATAAGTTTCCGATATTTTTATAGGAAAAACCTTTTAAATGATTGTCTATTTTCTAATATGAATCTGCACATTTATGAATTAAATTTATGACGTTCAAATGAAATTGTGTCTAACGTTCAGATAGAAACATTACTCAGATATAATGTATCTATAATATTATATTACATGCTAATAAAGTTATAAAGAGCGATTAAATTATTATAATTAAATGCGACGTCGAAGGTGTCAGACAGACTGAAATCATAAACGGTAAGATAAATTAATCTTGGACAGTTTAGCCAATGACATTTTAATTTTGCACCCACTGAAGAGGTCAAAGGTCAGTTGTGAATAGAAAGGTTGTATTGATGAATTTATCGTGAGGACTTATTTGTTTTGTTGCTTTTTTTTAATATACAATAATAATTTCAAATAATTATAAAAGTGAAGTCCCGTGTCCCCTAGTGGGGTATGGGGCAGATGATATACATCTGTTTCACTGATCGATTTTCTTTATGGACAAGTAGGTAATCAGCCTTCTGTGTCCTGCCAGACCGAGACATTTTTTTTATTGTGCGTCCCCACCGGGAATCGAACCCCTCGGTTCTAAGCTCACGCGTTAACCACTGTACCAAGGAGGCGGTCGAATAATTATAATAAATGTTTATGTTGATCTATTTTCCTTCAATATTGAGATTAAAAACGAGTGTTAAAAAAATCTATGATATGATTATCTTTTTAACACGCGTTTATTGGCTTCACCTGTATGTAACTTCACCAGTATATTGACTTTAACAATAGGTACAAATTTCATTTACAATTTGTACCACCGGAACGCCGACATTACAAAAATGTTAAGAGTATATCTTATTATCCTGATTAAAATTACTGTATTACACAAATCCTCATCAAATTAAAAAAAATCCTGTGAACATTTAAACAGAAAAAACAAACAAATAAACAAACAGACGGTGGCGTTAATTCAACAAATTCATTTCGACATAACATTATCTATAGAATTACATTACATTTACCTACACTCCTGTTTATATATTTATTTCCTGATAAGCAAAGTATGATATCTACTAAAGTTTTCCACATAGGCTATAGGTATGTATAAAAAAAATGGTTGCCTGTAAAGTCGGTTTTACGGGCGAAGATTTTACGTGACAACGTCTTTTTCTCTTAATATTTATTGATATGAATATTATTAAATTGCACAATAGGAACAAAGAAATTGAATGAAAATAAGAATTGCACAAATTTTAACTAGAGAAAATATATTTTGTTTACTAAAAAGACAGAGACAGAGACACAAGCACGCGCCGATGCAATGCGCCTAATTCTCTAGTGCTGCGCGCGCGGCGGACCGATGATAGTTCGGTGACTCATCGTAACGTTACCGGGCGTTACACTTTTTCATAAGTGACTCCGAGCCGCAACCTAATTTAAGACGTTGTCACGTCAAAAAAATTAAAATAAAACGCTTTACACCTTTGCTTATATGTCATTGAAATGTTACGTTGATTCACTTATTTGACACTACAACTGCGGTGAGGAACAATCTTCTATAGAATTACAAAAAAGGAATTTACTATGGTAGTGTTTTACAAAATGGCTTCCATGCAAAATGGAATATATAATGCTTCCATATATCACTTATCACCACAACATCATCAGTTTCAACCAAATGCATATCACATAATGCTGGCCAATGTTGCTTTAAATGTATCGTCACGTTGGCCGAAGCAATTTTCAGCCAATTCCATCCAATTGTGACCAAAAAGAGCTAATGACACGTGAATCATGAGTGCATTTGCCCACGGTCGAGGCGCACCGATTAGTTACACTGTAATTCTATTTTTAAAACGCTAACTGTTTGCTGCCATAACAGTTCCTTTGTCCTGTTTTTTTTTTTTTTTTTTGAGACTGTGCTTTGACATTTTTTGTTATTTATTTTATTTAAGGATAAAAATGTGTGTCTTAAGGAAGTTATAGGACTTAAAGAGCAAAAAGAAAGCATAAAGGAGTCCGTTTTGTGGGCAAACATTGAAGAAAGATATTTATATTTTTAAATTAGTCAAATGTCATAAAAGACGTCAAATAGACGTTTGAATAAAATTTAACATCATTTATCCGTTCCGTAACCATACATACATACAAAAACTTCCTCTATATAGTTTTCCACTTTCACGCCCAGGTATGACGTTTAAGCGGGATCCAATGGCCATCCATTTTTATATAAATAAATTAAGATCAATTTATCTAACGAGTCGCAGCCGACAAGGGACTGCACTTGCCAGCAGCGTCTGATGGATGACAAATCGATTTTTGATCCTTCGATATATTTTTAACGATATAATGCTGGCAATACATGGTTATTTAGTGGTTTATAATATTAAACTTAGCTACTATTCTATTTTGATAAAAGCCTCTGTGGAAGTTAGCGATGTAGCTGTGAACATAATATTTTTACTTTTTTATCATTTTCACTGCTGGCCTAATTTTTTTTTAATTAACATTATGCATTATAAGGTGATCATCCATTCACTCATTGATAAGAATTTGCAAATGCAATTCTTAATAACTCAAACGTTTAATCTTCTATTTTGATAAAAACAATAGAATTAACTAATTAATATCATATATTATGTGATTAGTAAGATGATAAGAAGACATCTCTGACGTTACAAAAATAATAAGTAACAAAGCAACAAAATCCTATAAACAGACAACTAAAAAAAATCGGATTAAAAATCTCTCAAAGCACGGCTTAAACGGTCTCAGGCACAGTCATAATAGCACAATAACCTCTACAAACCCAATAAGGTCACAAATGACAGAGTAAACTGCAAAAATTCATATTTTCCGCAAGAATACTATCAGGCCATTGATTGGAGATAAAGACCATAAATACCGCTTATCGGTCGCTTGCTTCATACAGGCAGATATTTATAAAATGATGGTTCGAAAGGTATTTATAAAATATCCTTTAAGTTTCTTATAATATTTCGTTGTTATATATTTGTAGCTAAATTTTATTGAGACACAATACAGATACTGTTTAAACAAATGTTTTCAGTGGTCTTTTTTACACGCCAAAAGTAGCTTAATAGCTGAATTTATTGAATTTTGTAGTCGTATGTTGTTTTTATACAATAATCAAACAGATTCCATGTACAGTCTTATTCTGGACCAGCTTTTAATGTGAGGAGAGCTGGTGCGTCGCCTGATAGTAAGCGAAAACCGGCCACCGCAGCTCATGACCATTTGCCTTACGACTCTGCAAATGGATTGCGAACTTTGAATTAGGAATAGGGTGATTGATGGAAGGAATAAACGATAGGACTATAAAGGATTAAGAAAGCGATATGGTCCTCCGGATCCTCGACTCTCCAAACGAAAAACATGCATGTTACTATTTCACGCCGAGTATTTCTTCTGAGTTACCGTGTTACCTTCCCGATGCAAGCTGGCCCAATGTCGAAGCGTGCTCAGCTCATTAAAGTTTACAGGAATAAACACCTATTGAAATTTGAAAATCCAAAATGTTGTTTATAAGTTAAGTTTTGAAAGAAATTTCTATCAAAGAAAGCTTTTAATTCCCAACTAATTAATACAATATACAACACAAACTAATACAAACACAATTTGCAGTAAGACTTAACCAATAGCATCGCGGCAATCGTTACGAGCGATGTCTTCGTGCATGAGATTAAATTTCCACCAACGATGTGTTTGTTTAATAGGAAACTGATATGGATGTTAATTAGTTAGCTAATAATGCCTCGCGCTATCAGCGATGCATTCGATAAAATACATTTTATATGCGATTTATTCGCGCTAGCTGCGACATTAATTAAAAACTAGCGGATGAGTTTTCAATATATTTATCAGATTAAAACTGATTAGATTAACTAAAATCACTGATAAAAGCTTTTTGGTATTAAAGATTTTATAATGCATTTGCAATCTGTTTAATTACTATCATATACATTATCTTACAACTAATTACCAAAAAGATTTATTTGTACATTAAATTGCAAGAATGTGATATACTGTTGTAAAGTCAAACTTAAACTCCAACTCGCACTCAAACTCAAACATCTATTTTTTTCATGTAAACTTCTCTAAGAAATGCTTATGAATTATGAGATTACGTAGGAATTTCAATATATAAACTTCCGACAACAATTAAGATTCTCATCGATAGAAAGTCTTTAAGAATTTACAGGAAAAATAAGCATTGTGGGTGTTGAATTAAACTTAAGTAAGGAGGAGCAGTAAAATAAATCAACCCTCTCAGGATGATGGCTTCTGACACACAATAATGAAATAAAAAATATAATAATAACATAAAAGTTATAAGATAAACAAATGAAAGTTTAAATAAACGCTCCACGTAATACTGACTCGTTTGGTCTAATAAACCGTGCAATTAAGGTTCGATTACGAACATAAGTTTTATCAAAACTAGCTTTAATTCACTGTTAAACCTGGTTCACATTCACTGAAAAAAATAAGAGGAGAATTTACAGTTTTATAGTTAGTTGAAACAAACAAGATTCACAGACCTTCCTCGTAGGAATTCAATAAAGCAGCCAGCACCAGATTTCCCATTCGTTTAAGAGAGAATTATACGATCCTGAGATAAAAGGCAGTCTACGCATATTGAATATATGTTCCGTATATGGTTAACACACGACCAAGATAATAAAAATAGAATAACAAATTCAACGATCGTATTCCCGTTGTCACACCTTTTAAATATACGCGTTGAATGTTAACATTATCGATGCTTATATCTTCTTATTATAAATCGCATTTATTATTTAACTGCTGTAGTCTTAAATCGAAAATCGTGAAGAATATGATACTACACTTAGATTAAACAAGATACGGTAATTATACGTAGTAACCACAAATTCTTCGAAATTATGAAAAGTTATATTATCTTAATATATATAAATCTCAAATGTTTGTCCTCAATGGACTCCTAAACTACTTAACCGATTATAATAAAATTCGCACACCATGTGCAGTTCGATCCAGTTTGAGAGATAGGATAGTTTATATTATTTCAATTACTATAAATAACTACCCGGGCGGAGCCGGGGCGTGCAGCTAGTAGTTATATAAAGAGATAAAATTTATGAATGTATGGGTGCGTTAATAGGGGATAATCTCAGGAACTACTGAACCGATTTTAAAAATTCTTTCACTGGTTTATACGTCATCCTTGAGTCCTTATAGGACATGGGCTGTATATGTGCAACGGGCGAAGCCGGAGCGAATTTCTAGTAGTAAAGTTAGGATACAATGAACGCAATAAATTACTTTGTATTATTATTAATTATGCATAGAAATATTAGGTATATGTATGAACGTGGAATATGTATAAAATGCATCCCTTTTATCAAACGCTAACATTAAATGGTTTTATCATGAAACGGTTTCTAATTTCAAAGTAATTTAAACACCAATTTAAACTTTAATATTACATGCAAATTCCCGTTAAACATGGCTACATATTTCGGTATTATTTATAAAAAAAAACAATAATGTTGTTTTTTTTTAATTTACAAGTTCGTAGTGGAATAACAGTTTTAGACGAGTATACTGTCGACGAAAGTGTTAATTCGAAATTTTGGATAATAAACGATTCAAAATCATAATGAGCAGCGTTAAATATAAAAAAAGATGCAAGGATAAAAAATAAAAACAAAATGGTATGCATAATACATGATCAATACTGAGCCACAGTGTTGATACGTTGTAAATACTTTGTATGCGAGATGATGGTTAGAAACACGTCACTCCAGACCACAACAACTTATCAACTGCTCATTGATTTTATTTGATGCTTGCGAGCATTTAAATTGTATTTACATAAGTAACTTTATATTGCAAGATAATACAGCAAATAATACAGCATAAGAAACAAGTACCGAAGGAAGTCTTATGGCTTAAAAGCCATATCTTCCAAACAACCAAAAATCAAAGGAAAGCAAAGAGAGTAGATGATTATAAAGGTTTTTTAGCAATAATGATAAGCAATTAGTATTGAAATTGAAATTAAATTATTATGCAAGGGATACGCTCCCTTGCATAATAATATATCGTTTTATTGAAAGAATTAAGACAGATCTCGTAAATTGTTGCAAGTTAAAAATAAAGCACTACAGAAAGGAGCGCAAAAATAACTTCAAATCAATAATCAGACAGCGAAATTGGGACCCTTAGTAATAGGATATAAGGTTCTAAATAGATTAGTGATACATAACTACCTACCTATTTAGAGCCTTTTCTTACAGAGTAGTTGATAACAGAGATACAAGAATTATTCTGAAGAGATGCAAATTCAACAACTATATCGTGAAGAAAATTAAATAGTACAATAACTTCTAGATCAGAGGAGGTTCAAGAATTCATCCAACCTGAACAACCTTTAACTGGTCAACGGCTGTCGCTATAAAGTTATGATTTCAATTGAGACGATAAACATATTTTTACCACTTTACATATTTTTACAACAAGGATCGTGACGAGGTTAATTTTATGTCAATGACATTTCCTGTGAATGAGGATTCACGATGCACACTTTCAAAAGATTTTGAGTAATTTAAATTGTCTTTAAATATAGTGTACCAATATTAAATAATTTATAGTATCATCAATGAATATTATTTTATATATACGATGAAACATTGTTGAGAGTTGAAACTGATCATTGCATTGGTAGAAAATAGTATCTTAACTTCAATTGATAATACATGACTTAATATGCTGCACACAATTTACTTAATAATATTGTAGTAGTATTACACTGTTATATATTCTATCCTAATACGAATGTGACAAAAATATGTAGATCTTAAGCGAATGTTAAAATTAACGCCTTTTTTCTAAGTATGCACAAATTTTACAATATTTAGCGAGTTGAGTTGAAGTTTGGGGTTCAATCTCCGATAGTCTACAGAAAGTAGAGGTCTTTCAGCCCTCAGAGGGCTATTCACCTACAGTGTCTCGGGAAATTTTTCTCCAGAAGGACATCTGGTATATCACTTACATCACTTATACATATGGAGTGCGTCATTTCGTATAAAGCTTGTAATAAAGAAAGAGTTTGGTGACTAATTATATTACACAAGCTGCGTCGCGCGGTTTTGCCTGCGAACTGGAGAGGAACCAGCGGGCAATACCAAGTATTTATATAGCTCATGTCTTATTCTGATGTATAAGCTATGTTTTTGCAAAGTTTGATTAAAATCCATTTAGTGGTTTTTTCGTGAAAGAGTAACAAACATCCATCCATTGATATTTACAAACTTTCAAGTTTATAATATTAAAAGGATTAATATATACATATATTTTGTGAACAATTCTTTTATACGTGTCTTAAGCACTAAAACAAACTACAAATATATAAATTGACTTGCGAATATCATAAAAGAAGCTGCATCCAGTTGGACAAATGATGATCTTCCTAATAACGATTATTACCAAAGTAGCAGACATGCCAGAAATGATTACGTTTAAACATGTCACGGATCATAAAAACGTGCTAAACAAAGGCAAGGAAAAGCCAAAAGAAGTGATCACGTCACGACTATTGCGGACACGAGTGGCAGGATCCTTGACCTGGTGGGCCAGACGGCGACGGAGCGTGTACCCGTCTGCGACGACCGCTTAGGGCAGGCCGAGACACGATATAATTATTTTATGTATACTACGATATATTAATAACTAGTTTTTGCATGTGACTTCGCACTCATTAAATTTGGAGTAAATTCCGTTTCGTATGCCGTGAAGAATTCCTGTACTATATTTTAACTTAATTACTTTATTTTAGTACATGTTTTTATACATGTCTTCAAACACTCTTTCTGTTAAAGAAAACCCCCCATCAAAATGTTTCAGTATGAAGTAATTAAAGAAAAGATCAAGGCTGAATAAGATAACATGAGTTAGGGTGCCGGTTCCACTTACTGATGACATCTCTGATAACCAATTTAACACTTTTTGACGTAAAATTTCGTTTATTCTTTGTTATATTTATAGACATTTAAACAGAACATATCACAAAGGTATGAAGTTGATCATAAGTGTGTCAAAAATAGAAATAGATAATTTCACTGTTCTTTGTTATGCAGCAAAAGTCTATGGAAGCACACTGAGATAGAAGCTTACATATTTAAAGATGACAATAACATGTTTCACTTGTCACCTATTATTTATAATTGGGTATCAAAAGTTTGAAAAAATTTAATAAAGCTTATCTGATAAAAATACCAAAACTATAATATAACATAATGTCACCTAACAAATATTTGAAATACATTAATAATACTTATTTATAAATAGTATACAAAAATATGAACGCAAACAAAAATAGATCAAATACATATAAACAGTATTTAAATTCCAAAATATAACAAGATTAAGTCATTCTAGCGCATTTCTGTTTCACAAAGACGTAATTATTTCCTTCGGAGGGTATATTTACGTAGGCACAGACGCGTGGGCGGTGGTTTAATACGAAACAGCGGTGAGAACCTTATGGCTTATGATATCTCAATAGTGAACCATTCTTTTCATCCGTCTGGCATTTTACCAAGCGACTTTTTATACAAAAATACAATGCTAAGATTGGTAGGAGCTGCAATCAAAGACGGCAGGGCAGCCTAAGAGCATTCTTTATTTTATTTTCTACTTATATAGTGCAGGATTTTAAACTTGATATTGCAGTTAAATTAAAATGTCTCAATCGATGGGAGACCGTCTTTAAATGGTATATTAATGATTCCTTTGCAATGAAAATTCCAAGTGCAATGAACTTTTAATATGTACCGTTTCATTTCCCCGTGCTATGTAGGTATTCACTTTTTAATTATCTGCGCACAAAAATGATTGCTTTTACTAGTATAAAATAAATTAAATAAACGATTTTTATTGAATCGAATTGATATTGTAATCGTATTACATTTTACTATTGCTCGTGTTATTAAAATAATTTCTTAGTTGAATTGAATAGAAATTACACGATTTCTGCGGTATATACAAAAAAACTTTGTTACAAAGGTCATAGAATCCAGCATGATAATTTTTTATGCAAAACAAGTATACAATTGTTAAGCTTTATAGCATTCAAATGTAATTGTCTAATAAAATTATAAATCGAGCAATGCCTGGTAACTAAAACACCCGTAATCCAACTTGGATGGGCGTATGATGCGGGTTCTAATCTCGTAATCTTTGAGAATCTATTCAATTCTTAAAAAAATCTCAAGTCAAGTATTGACCAAAACACAAGACCGTAATCACTTGAAATCCAAACAAAGAAGCCATATAATCACAGCATTGGAAACGAGAAAGCAATATTGATAACAAATAACATATCACAATAACACATTATCCCCAAACAATGGGTGCACGGGTGACATTTTAAATGCGGTTTCCATCGCGGTTAATTATAACGATCCACTGCCATTGCAACGCTATTTTCAGCTTGTAATTAAATGCTTAAATCAACATGCATAACCGTGCTACTGTAAATTTGAAATGTGAAAAGTCCCACAGAGAGCATGAGCACAGAGTTCTTATGTGGAGAAAATTGCGGACGTCATTTTAGAATCTAGACGATTTAAACGTTATTTTGTTTCGTGAGAATATTTGAATATATCTCAAGAATATTGATTATTAATGTTACAGTAAAGGTATCCTTCAATAACAACTATTTTATGAAATTTGAATTTATTTGGCAACAACTACAGAAAGAGGTATTTTTCAATAAGTTAATTATAACGTTAACTTTTTATTTCAGACTAGCTTTCCGCCCGCGTTTTTCCACGTGTTTTCACCGCTTAGTCACCGCTTAGACCAACACAACAAACACTTCAACTTTATTTTTAAGTAATCTATACTAAATGTCTTATATAGCTATCTAACACTCAAAGTAAGCAATGAAGAATTCAGAAGATATACCAAAGGTTCCGCTTAAGTATAACTCAACTTTTACGTTAATAAAATAGTAAAATAATCGGAAAGCAAATCAAGATACACTAGCAGAAACCACGCTCAGCCATGCAGCTGCATAACTCTAAACGACAATCAGAAGATCATGATTGCATCCACTCGAATATGAACAATGACTGGTCTAAGAAATTAATAAGAAAAGGTAAATACAATACGCTAGCCCTCCTTCAAACTAAGCCAGCTTTTCTCAGTGGATATTGGAGACTCCTTAAGCTGGAAACTTCTGTATAAAAACATTTTACTAGAACAATACCATACTTGAATATACATTTGAATGTTTGTAAGAAATACTTCTGAAAGATTGGAAGGGGAATAAAATTCGTCTGCGGTTTGATGGATTGTAAATCTCGTAGCATAAAGGATTGTGACTCATACAGGTGCAATGCCGATACCTGTCTACCTATTATGTGACTGTGTATCAACACGTATCAAAAGGAATTACGATATTTTTGTATGTCTAATGTTATCAAAAATCTAATATTAAAACTAGTTTTCCGCCAGCTGCTTCGCTCGCGCAGTCGAAAGTACAAATAAATAGGCCGTGGTTGAACACGCATAGTTCCAACTCCCGTGGGATTACCGGAACAACCTATCCTATACCCTTTCACAGTTCCATAACTATCTCCGTATTTAGTTTCATGCAAATCGGTTCAGTGGTTTAGGCGTTACACGAGACAAACTGAAAGACAGAATTACTTTCACATGTATAATATTACTCGAGAACAAGCGATTATGCATCACACACGACACTGACAAACTACGCTTCCTTTTTGGGCATCGCTTAGAACAGATGTTTATCGCCGGGCCACAGTTATAATTCCCATTCATTCCATACAGCTCGGAGATATATTAAATCCTGTTAGACCACCCTCTCGATTCGCCCACACATTGTAAAGGTTAAGGGCGACTGTAGATGCATTATCGCACAGCGATTTTCAACCGTGTCTATAACGCTGTAATATGAGATGGTATTACCGTGTCTATAACAATGTCATAGGTGCCCTCAGGCAGCTATTATAATTGCGTATGTCATAGTTCACTTTAAAATCATAATACGCGGAAAGCTGCCGGTGGCTGAACGCTGACATTATAAAATGTCAAAAGTCGCGGACAATCTCATTGTTGCGAATATGAAAGGAAAATGAAATTCTATTAGATTTCCATCTGTCCTAATTATTAAAAAGCTTCAAGCGTCTTTACTGTATCTATGCATACTCGTAAGAAACTTTAAAACTAAAGATGTCCAAGTGACAAATATTCGATCTCAAGAACCCACAGCACGGCATTCGGCCCACCATTTCTCCTACATCCGCGGAACACATAACATCAATAATTGTAAATTAATAACCCACGCGAGACACGCCATATCTGAATTGAAACATGCGAGCATTCATTCGACTCCGACGATAATTCGATATTAAAGCGCGTACGAAATAACGCACGTTTTTTACGTAAAATACGATCATTGTTTAACGACAGCGATACAAATAAATGTTTTGTCGGCTTAATGTTGTATGGGCTGTGAAAATTATTTAGCGCTATACCAACTTTAAAACTTACTTTATTAAGCCGCAACTAAATTGGGAGGAAATGTTTATTGTCTTTTGATATTGTTTTAAAAATGAAAAGTTTATGTTTTTATTGTAAGGATTTCTAAGCTCATATCTTTATGTACGTACTAGCTGCGCCCCGCGGTTTCACCCGCGTAAGTCCGTATCCCGTAGGATTATCGGGATAAAAAGTTGCCTATATGTTATTCCAGTTATCCAGCTGTGTACGTACCAAATTTCATTGCAATCGGATCAGTAGTTTTTGCGTGAAAGAGTAACAAACACACACACATATCCTTACAAAATTTCGCATTTATAATATTATAGTTTATTTATAGTTTAGTAGGAAGAAGGATAGGATATAGTAGAACTACTAACTTCCGCCTACAAAAGTAAATATGTAGTATATGTCTTTATAAAACTCAATACGGTTGCTTCTTTAATTTACAAATGCGACTGAAATAATAAGTTAGATTCCCTCCATGAATTCACTTACCATACATTTATTTAATTAGAATTAAAACAATTTTATATCAAGCCTACGTTCAAAAAATGTTACGTACGTTGTAAGTATATTACGTACCATATAATTTATGACGTTAAAACGGTTCAAAAAGAATATAATTTAAATCCACATTGTATTCATAATGCTTTACCGCTCACGGACGATGCTACCACGTCGTATTAACATAACATAATGAGAAATGAAAACAAACTCATTATGAATAACGGCAACTATTCCATACTAGCTGCGCCCCGCGGCTTCACCCGCGTAAGCCCGTATCCCGTAGGAATATCGGGATAAAAAGTTGCCTATATGTTATTCCAGTTGTCCAGCTGTCTACGTACCAAATTTCATTGTAATGGGTTAAGCAGTATTTGCGTAAAAGAGTAACAAATACACACATATCCTTACAAACGCATTATAACATCATTCGCATTTATAATATTAGTAGGATTGAGCAATTGCTAAATCAAATCGTGACGTAAATAGTTGACGCTCTAGACGCTCGTCCCGGCTCCGCCCGGATATCAAGATTCCTATTTTATCCCAAGGGAGCATTTGATCGGGATGAAAAATATCCTATCACCCAAGTCAGCTCATACCCTGTCTGTATACCAAATTTCATCAAAGTCCGTTTCATAGTTTCAACGTGATTGACGGACAAGCATCAAAACAAACAAACTTTCACATTTGTAATATTAGTGTTATTTTCGTAAAAAATAGGCATAGTTACTCAATCGATACTCATTTTTTAATGCTTAAGATTTTTCTATTAAAATCTATTACCGAGTATGCGAACATATTTGTATGGAACAAAGTAAAGACTATTCGATAGCATTATTTTCTATGGATGGATCGATGGATGGATGGTATAATTGTCTGTAATCATTTGACATAATTTGCTTATTTATCGTAGAACAGTTCTGAGCTAGTATTCCTTGAATTTACAAAAATCATACAAATAAAACCAACTTGTGTTAGCTGATCGTAAAACATTGGTAATCATCACACGTCCCTCAAAAGCATGCGTGACGTCATTATTTAGAAAATATTAGATAGATGAAATTAATAGGACTCCTTAAATATTTAGCTGCTGTTATATAATAATAAATATAAGTAAATACGTTTAGTATTCAATGTTAATAAAATCTGTTACTTCTTCAATTCAAAAAACAAACAAAACTCATTATTTGGAAAGTTTAGTTCACACTGTGGCGTAATGATTAATTATAATCTAAGAGTTTAACAATCGTACAATGACAAATATAATACGTTTCAGACGTTGGTATGTATCGTAAGATATTTAAAATAACCCAACGACACACCATGCGTCTCAAAACACAATGTAAGAGTTTCGCGATTCTCAGATCAATACATTTGCAGTGTGACGCACATGTGCTAATAATCTATCCAACACATACATGTAATCTCAAAGGGGAGACTCCGAACGAATGGATTCTTATAAGCATAATGTTCGATCGGAATAGAGAAATGATATCAGGCAGATGGAACATTTGGTGTAGATGCTTAAACGAACAGAAGCATATAAATGGGGTCTGAATCTTGGATATATAAACTTCGAAAATTTCTTATCATATACATACGTACCACTAACCATATAATAACGACCTTGGAAGCAAATACTCCGATTCTGTCATAACAGATATATAGTATGTGTCCTTAAAGTAAATCAAGTTCTAGTCCCTCCCCTCCTATCCATACTTCTATTATAATTAAATAAAGCTGAACAGTTTATTTTTATTTACTTCAACGTGATAATCTCAGGAATTACTGGATTAATCTCAAACAAATATATAACATATACAAATATGCACATTGTACCAGATCCCTGAGGGCGATATGAGTGTTTTAAAAAAAATCCATATATTTATATATATAGCTTTTCGCGATCAATTATCATTCATACAAACCATTTACACTTTCAGTCTAACAAAAACAACTTCTTGATCCACATATTTTTAATAATCGAACCCAAAGAACCTCAGTCAAACGCTCACACGCTAACCAAAACATCAAGTAAGCGGTCATTATCACTCGATGCCAGTATGAAATTATCCTACTCAAATATATCAGTAAACAAGGCGATCTCCTCTTGGTGCCTCGCGGTCAACACCCGATTGGATTTTAATAACGCTATTTATAGATAATTTCAATAGGCACCTTTATAATTATATATAGTACATGGTACCTACGCGATTGCAATTTTCATTGCATTCGATATGTGTGATTGACTTCGTTCTTTCGTATTTATTGTTAGGGCTTTTTGTTTATAGCGAAATTAACTGTAATAAATTAGCATAGTACAAACTTTCATCTCCCATTTTATCCCCTTTGGGGGTAGAATTTATTGTTATTTTTATTATTTTTTGGGTGGGCCGTGCGTTGATAATTCAGACACCTTTATGTTTTATATTTTAAGATAATGGAACTTTAAGTTCATTTGTTCCACATATAGCTTTTTTTTTCCTTTAAAGTAGCAGTTTAGTAGTAAATAAGACTGGCCCCACACATTTAATTTAAAATTTTCGGAGAAGGTTATAGCCCCTAAAAACTCTCCCCTGACTATGCCCATGAGTATTTGTTTCTTAACCATCATAGAATATAAGTTTATTATCACTTTTAGAGCGTCATGGGCAATGAGCGACGTACGTAATTATAGTATTAAATAGTTATTTAGTCAATACGACAGTGAATTCTGAACAAGGAGAACAATCTATTTATATTTTCCCATTAGAAAGATACTAGTGTACCAAGCATTTTCACCTATAAAATACACAATTAGTGTTTATGTCGTCGACGTCCCTGGGAGCGCATTGCCGCTCCAAATTCTAAAATGGGACCAAATGACAACAATTTTCTATCAAACACAAAAATCAACACAGCCAAATACACTACATTCGAATTGAGAACCTCCTTCATAAATGGGACGCTCGCGAAAATTTAACACAACTGAAGCACTTTCACTAACAGAAAATCTTGAAATTTAGGATCGTACGTTAATAATTTACCTACGCTATGGTAAAAAATATAAATATTAATACACATTTGACGTCAGAAACAATTAATGCTCTTAGGCAAGTAGTCTCAGTAGATGAAGGACACTTATTTCTACACGTGGAGTTAGAATTTTGCTTAAAATTTCGTTTATTACACTTTATAAAATGTGATGAGTGTCGAGTTTGACGGGATTTTCTTTGGCAGATAGCTGTTATTTTGAGAAGAACTTAGGCAACTATTTTGCAATATTTCCGTAGAAAGAAACTTTGGGATTCAGAGTTAGTTTGCGCAGGTGAAACTGCGGGACGCAGCTAGTTTACAATATGACTAAAAGTTTCGATAATCAGAATTCAGCCCAAAACTAGAAGAATAAAATATCGATATAATCCTTTATAGTGATCTGAACGGCTGTCTAAAATATATCATGACAACATGGCGTTAAATAGAGAGAGTACCATATTTACAAACTTGTTAACCATAATTTCCACCATAATGAGCTCTTTACTCACTTTATTTTATAGTGTTAACGTACTTAGGGAGCAATAGAACGCAAACACCATCTACGCAACCTGCTATACCAAATAGTTAATAATACGTGAGTCGATTTCTAATACGAAATTTTCTCAAGCATATCTCGAAAGCACGTTGAGATGTGGAGTTGTACCGTTAATAGGTGCGCCGGCATTCGCACGTGGATCAGGCCAAAGACCTTATGGCCACACAAATATTATGCTAAACAAGACGAGACGTCGAATTTTAAATTGGCACAGTTTAGTAATTACGGCCAAATTGTATTTGATAAGCTAACAAATCAGCTTTAACTGCGTCTGCGTTTAATCTAGCTTTTACTCCTTATATTGTCCTCTTTCAATGTTTACGTTCGCTTCGCTTCGCGCGACATCATTAGCATGTGTAGACTATAACATTATAAATGGTTGATAAGCATTTTGAATTGTTGATTATTTAAATTTCATTTTTTCTTGTTTGTAATTTAAAAGAAACATAACCTTTAATATATTTACAATATTTATTATATAAAGCAAAGATATGCAAGCAGTACCAGTCGTTTTAATTAGGACGTTGTTATGTAAGCCTTGTAACGCTAAAAAAGATGGTACGGTCTACCTACTTTTTATGGTTCCGTTACGATAATTGACTCTATTTAACTTTATACCTTAAGCTGATGATGTCGAGGCGGCTTGTATAAAGAATATGTTTGTTAATTACTTCATACTTTTAATGGTTTTATACATTCATTCGATTAATTTCATTTTTATTAATTACGTGGTTATTATTTATGAAGGCTAACATCAAAATTCACCTATTATTTACTCCCAAAGAACCTTAAAAAAATACTGAACTTCTTATTAATAAATGCCAACACATTATCACGTTTACCAAACAGCTCAAAATATCAAGTCAATTTCATTCGCCTTAAAACTTACAAAGGCAAAAACGTGCACACGTTAAAAATAATACAAAAACCATTAATTTCTTAACTTCACTCTATTCAACGTTGACTACTTATGAAGTTTTAGGCCGACAAGTGTACAAGGCAACGACACTCGAGCCATGCTAAGCTTTAATTGAGGCGAGAACAGCCCAAACTTGGCTGGCAGTGCTCATTAAGAACAACAAACAAGAGACTAAGTAGCAGACGACCTGGGAAGTAATCTCCTTTCGAAATACTTTGACTCCTTAAATATGCTATTGAATCTGTGATCGCTTTTTAAATGAAGATCGATTTGTAGGAGCGGAAATGATAAATGTATATGGGCTTTTCGTTTTGTTTGCACGTTTTGCAGTGATTTATATTTTATGTTATTTGAAATGAAACGAAACGTAATAGAAATGCGACGAATAAAACAATTAGACTTTAACATATTTATATTAAGATGATGTGACAGTATTTCGTTTGCGAACTATGTGTGAATAAGATTGGATATTTCAAAATTCAATTCTTAGATATGCTACATTTAGCAAGTTTGAACGCCTATAAAGTCTCTGTCACTTGTCAGTGTTATTCTTATTATGGTGCGAAATTCTGTCCTACAATTTATACCAATATTATATAAATTAAAGTCAAATGCAGTTGATAAAAAAAAATTGCTGAAGATTTATAGGTTTATGATATTTTGTAAGATCTGTTAGCTACGACATGTGTATTCGGTTTAAAAGGTGACATCGGTGTCTCTTTAATCGCAAAAAGGAGTGAAGCGTAATTTGTAAATTATTTAACACAGATGTGCGTTTCACTGAACCTTCGGTGTTATAGAAACCTTTGGCTCAAATGCTAACATTATTATAGTTCACGCAAAGTCGCGGGCAAAAGCTACTGTAAAACTATAACTCAAATATCTGTCAATTCTCAAATACACCACTATAACGAACAGCTAGTGGGTGGAGAAGAAAAAAAATATTTCTTAATGGTCTCTGAAAGCGTGTGGGCGAATATAACCGCTATGAAAGATCCCATTCAATCCATAGTGAATTTATAAGTAAAGGTAGGGTTGATTTATGTTTCGCCCTCCCTAAGGGCTTGGATTGAAAACGCTTTCCGATACACGCAAATACGTTTGATCGTGAATTGACTGTTAATTTTATAATACGTTTCATAATTTCTTAAAGGTTCAATTATTTGTCATTTAATACAATTAATTAAAATAAGAAAATACATGAATAAGTTACTCTAATTGAGATCGATATACAGAACAATTTTAAACTGAAAAAGCAAAATTAAAACATCAAGTCAAGAGCGAGTCTGCAAAAAAAATTGGTCTACCATCCAATTTACGATCGTACCAACCGTAGCTTAACCTCGTTTTTTATTATTCGTAGTGATTACAGAAATACATCGTCTCTAAAAAATTTACATGTCTAACTATCACGGTACATGAGATAGATACAGTCTGATGACAGACGGGCGGACGAACAGACAGACGGACAGCGAAATCTTAGTAATAGCGTCCCGTGCTACCCTTCGGGTATCGAACCATGCAAAATGATTAAACTAAATTAATTTTTATTTAAGGCAATAGATTTTGTATATTTCAACAAGGACATCGACATTTGTTTAAAATTTCAAATTTCAATGGCTTAAAAAATGCTACTTATTCGTATTCTAATAATTAATCTACATAGGACTTCACAATTTCTCTAGACAGCTTATTAAGGCTCTACGGAGTGCAGTACAATCAAATGTAAGATAAAATTAGAAACACAGCCATACACGACAGACGTGCTTTAAAATAAATCGTAATGTTATCTTAGACTAATATTTCCTGATAATATGTATAAAATTAATTATGTAATTCATTGGCACTAATAGAATAAAACTCATTATTTTATCTGTGCTAATAGTCAACTGCCGCCGTCACGTCATCGAAGTACTTGTTTTTGGACATGCCAGTTCTCTTTGGGTGTTTTCGTCACCATTTGGAGCAATAGCATCAGAATAATATGCAGATAAATTGAAAAATCTATCTGTTCCGCCCTTACGGTCTCGAAGCGTCGACTTATTGATTAAAGACAAGCCCGTTACCCCTATGTCACCATTTATCTATAAATCCTATAGCAATGTCGAACTCAATAAAAAACTTGTATAGACTAGTAGACTCCCGCTGCGAACGCATTAATAAAAATACATAAAGACCATAAACATTCCAGCTAAACTTTGCTCAAAAGTGTAATTCGAAGTACATGATTGTTATTGCAAAGGAAGCTAGAATTCATTCCGAATTAAAATATATTAAAACATCGTAACGTGGGTGCCGATCAACAGGTTTCTGAAAATGATCCGTGATATTTGAGACCGTATCCCGAAACTGCGGCGCTTTAGCAAATTAAATTAAGAGTTATATTTCTTATATTATGTCTACCAGTTAATTCTACTGTTTGTGTGGTTTCCCGCCCACTCTCGTGTTGTCTCGAGTATGTTCTAATTGTTTGACGTAATCTGCCTACTTGTTTGCTAAATTTTGTTTATATTAAACTAATGACATTATCTATTTTCAATAGCTTGTGCTCCTGAAATCTACATATTCTTATATCATAGCATAATAATAAATTCATAATTAATTAAGTACTGATTCTGTCAATAAATAAAACGTATTTCCATTTTCTGTATAAATAACTGAAACATTATGATCTCTGCATTATTTATTACAGAAAACATTTTTTTATGTCATAGTTGGCAATGCAGCTGGTGGGTCGCCTGATGGTAAGCGCTACCTACCACCGCCCATGAACATTTGGAGAGGCGTAAGGTCAATTGCAGATCTTTCACCTCTTCAAATGGTTTGCCGACTTTAATTGGGAAGGGATTAGGAAAGGATTGATGAAAGGAATAAAGGAAAGGAATGGGAAGGGTAAGGATATGGGCCTCCGGCTCCCCCACTACCGTACGAAACACAGTCGCATGCCACTATTTCACGCCGGTTTTCTGTGGGAGTGTGGTACTTCCCCGGTGCGAGCTGGCCCAATTCGTGCCGAAGCGTGCTCGACTCCCACAATAAAATATATAATAATATTAATGCTCCCAAAATAATGCTATACCAAACTAATATACATAATTTGCTATTTATCAATAGTTCGATTAATAAGTATAAAACGATCAATAATGTAGTTGCGATTTTAATAAAATAATTTGTTAAGGTTGAGCATGTTGCTATCCACAATACAGTATAAATACCGCGCTTACTCTATGATACGCAGATGAGAGATTCATAATATCATCAACAAGATATATAATTAGCAGCCATAATGAACTTCCACCAACATAATCGAGTACCACAATACAACATGTAAACAGAACCTGAAAACGTCAACAACAAAACCCTTGGTTAATAAAAGCAACTTAAACAATGTCATCTGTTCTCCAAACCGCGAAAGCCTTGATGGTCGTAAAGAGACATTCCGTGAGTGTTAGCGCCTGTTATACATTTATACGATATGTACTGTCGCTCATACGAGTATAATATTGCTCATTGTTCTGTGAAATCTTGCTGTATATCTCATTTGTTGAAATTAATTTTGCTTAGTGTGTTTCCAGGCCGACAAATATTCAAGCGTGAAAGATACGCTATAAAACAACGTAGACTATTTAAAGAGTCAAAGTATCTTTTATAAATCACGTCTTTTTGTTAAACTTTTTTAAAATTTTCAATTTTAAAAATTCTAGGAAGAGTCGGAATAGTCGGATGGACCTATGACCTTTTTAGTTTGCGGAGGCGTCATTTCCAACCTTTATACAAATGCTCATCTGAACACCTACGCTACACCCCCGACCTTGTTAAATGAGCAAGAAATACTACCCGTAGCGTATTAATCATGCAAAGTAATAATCAAAATATAATTAGGTATGTAGTACAATCTGTAGTACTACGTACAACGTGCCGGCTCAAGTGTTTATTTACATTTACACGAACCCATTTAATTATGAACATAGTATATATACGCGCCTGCCGCCAACTCCAAATGAAGTTATTAACACTAAACTTCGCTAGAGACATTCAAGTGACATCTAAAGTTGCATAGTTCGAGAGGTCGTAGTTAACGTCGCTACGACGGCGTAGGCGAAAACATATGTTTGAAACCACGCGGGTCGATCGATATCGGTAGGCGGGCATGCACTTACCGTGGTCATCTTGAAGTTTAACTTTCGCTGCAACGCAGTCTCGAGGTGAAGCGCCATTATTGTACCTTACACGTAACCTACGAACGATACCGCCAAGGGTCTATAGCATAGCTTAAAAACCGGCGTGTAGTAAAAAAAACCGCGAGTGCGATAGAAATCAGCGTGGATGAACGCGTGTTCACACGGCCATGTTAGCCGCCTGTCAAACGCTTCCGACTTCCACCGCGCAGCGCTGCAGTCGCTTGCTACGGCTGCGCATACATAGCCGCTCGGACTCAGAGTGTGCATGGAGGCATGCTAGCAATTTTCCACCAATTGATTTATGAGTAAACTTTTAATTCGGGTGAAGTTACACGTGATGTCTTTGCGCTTTTCCTTACAAAATAGCAAATACCTTTCTTGTAAAGTACTTTTTATTTAATTAAATGAGATAAAAAAAAAACTAATTTTTTTTCTACAAACTATTATTACGAAATTTAATAAATGATCATATAAAATATTACGACATTGACACTAATAATATTAACCTGAAGAAGCTTGTTTGTTAGTTTGTTTGATGCGCTTGTAATATTTTATGCATCATCTCGCAGAGTTCATTTAAATAGTATTTTGCCCAATTTTATTAAGCAACCCTTTACATTTACGTATTTAAATAACATGTGTCTTTGCATGCTATGCAAGTTGCTTGTTTTCAAAGCTACCAAGATACAAATACAAAAAGCTATATTCACTTTGAATAACAACTGTAAGATAAACTCCTCTTTCAAATCTCGTTCAAATTCGCCACTTATAAGCATGCCCTGAATAAACACAGACAAAATTCAGTTTGTAATCTGTACATTTCAGAACGGAGTTACAATTTTTGCAGCGACACCATTTCCTTATGTACTCAGTCTCGACTACAAATAGCGAATGCTTCAGCCGGTTATATTATGTTCAACGTCGGATGTCGTCGCTGTTTCAAATTTAAAAGAGTAGTCCGTGAGCATTTTAAAGCGATAGTCTTTTATGTATATCCTTTCTATATAGCGTGTCTGTCCATTTGCTGTGGAATCATTATTTTTTGTTATTTTTTATTCAATGTATTGGGATATAAGGCTTAATTTAGACATTTGTGGTTTGTTCACGAGGGGTTTTTTTTTAATAAATATAGTGATTCAAAGGGAAGGTTTATAAACTATTACGAATTTAAAACGTGCGAAGCGGCGGAGAAAATGTAGTAAATTTGAAATGTTTTTTTAATTGTAAGGCCCGTTTCCTTTTCCTCACCCTTCCCAATTCATTGCTCCTTTCTCGTCGTCAATCGTTTCCTTATCCCTTGAACCTTAAAAGCGGACAGCTCCTCTGCTAACGATATAAAAAAAAATTGTAATCAGCCATGTCAACCTTATCATTCATTACCAAATTACAAATTCGAATCTGTTATAGCTTATAACATAATGATTTTTGTGTCTGATGATGGTTAGGAGGCTAGAGAGTGCTATAAACTACTTATAAACATTTAATTCCCATGGATTCTCCTTTACTACGGGGGTGAAATCGCAAGCGGCTAGCTAGTTCTCTTATAAAAATAGCACTTATACTACAGAATAATATATTTCGAGTTGGAACCGTTAGATTAAAGTGGTTTAAGCATATCTCTTGAAATCCTCTTAGCCCAAAAAGCTTTAAATTTTTACACATTTTCATGCTAAAAAATATACATATATCATTTGATTTTCTAAAAAACTTCAAAAAAGCAGAATGTTTACCCCATAAGTTTTTGACTGCCTTAACTAATTTTTATGAATTGTTTCTTATTTTAAAGCTGGTGCCTCCCGTGTTGTTTCATTTAAATTTGTTTTAGTTAATAATTACTTACTAATTGAAGGCAGTTTAGTTTTTTGTTAAAAATAATTATTTATTAAATGAATAAATTTAAAGATATATCATAATTCTGCTCTGAACCCTGAGTGCTATCTATAACTACGGGCGAAGTCGACGACGACGTCGGCGAAGAAGAAGGACGAACCGCTAATAATGTAATTAACCACTACTGCCATAAGCAACGTGTTGTGTCCTAAGATGCTGACATTACAAGCCATCATACCTATATATTTACTGATATATGTTGACCATAGCTATCTTTACGTTAACTCGCTTATAAAAATCATTAAAAAATTTCCACCGGCCTCAAAGACAATAACGCTCCCCTCACGTTATCTTGATTAGAACCGCGATGCACAAGTGCTTTCCAAACGCCATGAAAAGAACAATACATACACTCACGAGCCCTTCATTCTTAAACAACAAATCTTCCCCAGCGGCTGTAGTTTGCTCATTTGGAAGAAAAGAAAGAGCCCTCGTCACAGTCGAAGCCTTGGTCCTTTGTTATCACCGCGTTTGTTCTTAGTGGCCATTTCACTAATTGCGACCAACTCCTTTTGTGTCCCCGTAAATTAAACGTAAATTTCCGGATCCGTTTTTAAATTAAGGGCGTTTTAACCTATATTTTATTTAAAGCCTATTCGAGACCGCGGGGAGTTGGTCCGGCAAGCGTTCGTGATGCAGACCCGAGCTTCTAATTCTAGCTTAACGTTCTATTGGATAATATTTCAGTGGAGTATAGAACCTGAACTATATATGTAGAAATCTTAAGAAAAATCTTAACGAAATATCATAATAACTGATAGTTTTTAACACACCTATTTTACAATAAGTATTTAATAGTAAACAGTATTAGTAAAAAAGAACAGATAGAATCGACAAAAAGTTCAAAATCACACCACAATCACGATCTAAAAATCACTATCTCATCCAAACATACACATAAATCCAGCATAACACACTTAAACGTTATACATATTTCACAAATGTTGTTGATTCTCACGAATGTATCTGAATTATGCATATCGATCTTGACTTGTTTACAAACTCCTTGAAATACCTGACGCCTCCCCTCGCTGCATTAAGGGCTTTCGAGTGCCGAATTTGTTGCATATTTTTTATATCAAAGAGGATTAACGCTGGCGAACGTTTTCGTTTAGAATATCCTGAAAACTTCATCATATTACCAATATATGCATGACTTGCCTAGGTTGGTAGTTAGTGCACTAGATTTACCAAATGTTTTTGAAAAAATCTCGACCCGGTGAGTAAATAGTGAATTTTAAATTCCAATAATATGACTTTGCTAATTAATGCTAAACGTATTTTCTATAATGCATCTACTATGCCACTTCTATGGTAGAAATTGGTAGAAATAGACATAATAATAATGCTACTGCAACTTATTGTATTCGTATAAACATGTTGCGACTCAACAGTATTAACGTCTGATATTTATTTCTTTCTCATGATAAGTTTTAGTTCCAATTATGTTTATTCGTATTGCTCTAATAGATGAAAAGTAATTCATTAAAATGTACTTATATCGATCACTTAGAAACGCAACACATTCATTCGTAGAACGTCCATTTGTAAGATTTCTTACTTCACATTTAATTTCTATAAATTGCATTCGAATTATCCAAATAACTACACGTCTGTTATCTTTATGCTACAATTTATTCTACAACAATCCGTACCAACTAATTACTTATTATAATGAGTTTGTTATCAATTATAGTAAATCAACGCTAAAGATCTGCAAAATATAACCGCAAAACGACATTACTTGCGAAACTAAAATACGCCGTAAAAACACTCCTTATTTTGTAAGCAATGTTTAAAATTTTACATCGCAAAGTTTTAAATATGAAAAGCACCGCCAGGAACTAACTTCTATAACTTTTAACTGATGAAATATTATGCAACTGCACCTACCTCAATTAAATTATAATTTGCAAGTTTGTGTTGTCGCAGACATGTCTTATTCACAACTTCAAAAGGGGTATTTGTTATATACGTTTAAAGTATAATGAGATAATGAGATTGTTTATTAAAAAAACTTACGTAAAATGCTTATCGATTTTCTGATAGCTTTTCTTTTGCTCTTCTTTGAATAAATATGTTTGAGTTTAGATTTAAATACCCTTCATAATGAATCCTAGGTAGAGAAGTCAATATAGTATATAATACTAGTTGACTATGTTATTTATAAAAGTGTAGTGGTTTTTGTAGCAATATATAACAAGGCTTATTCTCCGTGATGCAACGCAACATAATGCATTCATTAGCTTTATATATAACTACACAATTCTTGAGGTTGGTTGAACATGTTAATCTTAGATAATATTAGTCCTGAAAAATATGTTTCCGTTTCATAGTTAATCAAAAGGTTACAGGCTACATTATTATAAGGTACTGCGATTAATAAAGTGGATTATCAATGAAAAGTCGATCTTATCCCACTCAAATAGAGTCGTAAGCACAACTAATCATATCATGAAGACGTCATCACTCCACACTTAGCCCGAAAATAAGACATAGCACACAGAAACGCGAAAGTTTAAACCGAATATCAGACATTTCATTAACTAATTAGCCGCAAGTAATGGATCAGCATAGTTGAGGGCCATTAAACGGTTTAGATTCGTTCCAATGAGCACTTTGTTACCTGAAACCGAGCTATTATTGCTTTAAATCAATTATCCTTTTACGGGCTTTTCGCCGATTCGTCTACATATTGGTTTGCTTCATTTCTATTTCAATACAATGAGATTTCATATATCGGAGGAAGTTACCATTTATACTAGTATAATAACATGAAGCGTGTTTGTTTGTACGCGCTAATCTCAGGAACTACTAGATGGAGTTTAAAAATTATAGTGAGATAGTCGCAATATCATTTGTGATTCTTCAACCATCTATTTTCACGACAAAAATCGATACATACTTCACTATAAGGTTTATTTTTGATACTATTTTTATCTAGCTCAATGCATGTTTCGATGGATCCTAGATACTTAGACAACCCTTTCCTAGCAACCCTTTTAATATTGAACGACTACAGCTCTAGTGTATTATTATAAAAGCATTCCTATCGCGGACTTGCACAGTATAATTATTTAGTAGTTTTAGCTATGATGAGAATTTAAAATCAATGTATATTTGAAAGAGTTTTTATGTAACAATATTAAATCGGGATTTTCGTTATGTCATGCAAGTTACTGAAAATTTAATATTCATAGCCTTCAGATTTAAAAAATTAAAAGACTGGATGTAACGAAGAACTACTGCAAATTTAAGCATACATTATATGAATGCTCACACAGTATATTATATTTTAATAAAAATATGTAAATAGTATTACATTATATATTCCACTTATAAATAGTATTGAAATACAGTGTGTTTTAACCAGCCCATAGACTATAAATACCATCTTAATCTAGATACATTACATACATTAGCTGTTGTATGCTAAAATACATTTAACAACCATTCAAATACTAATACCATACTAATACCAAATGATATTTATCCACGAATTCCCCTCAATAATAACGCCACCAACATTAAACATACATCGTTAAAACTTTTAACTACATACCGCAAGTGCAAAAACTATATAGTAAACACCATTGTCAAAAAGAAAAACGATCAAACGAACATTTTACAAGCTGTGAATATAAACGCATGTGATGTGGAGTTGGAACCCCCGGGGCGCCTTCGCAGAAATATTTGAGAATATCTCTAAAAACTTTTAAGCAGGCTCCGCTATGAACTTGATAAATACATTTAACTAAATACTTGTAGTCCGTGGTCTGTGCTGTACTTACCGACACGTATTGCATATCGTTTGTTTTGAAGTTTTAATGGTGTTGATATTATTGGAGAAAAATTCAAAGAAAAATCGAAGAGTGAAGAAGAGTTTTTTTGGATAAAAATAAACATGCCTCATAATAAACTTGCAGCAGAAAAGATAAGCGATTTTGAGAAGAGGATATGAAAATTATAAGCGAGAGTCTTGTGAAAATTTTGATTTCACGAGTATCCTACCAATATTATAAATGCGAAAGTTTGTAAGGCTGTGTGTGTGTTTGTTGCTCTTTCACGCAAAAAACTAACTGAACCGATTGCAATGAAATTTGGTACGTAGACAGCTGGACAACTGGAATAACATATAGGCAACTTTTTATCCCGATATTCCTACGGGACACGGACTTACGCGGGTGAAACCGCGGGGCGCAATAGTAATCGTATAAATTTGTTTAGAGAGATGAAAGACCATAAAATGTTGTAATAACAAGATAATTCATAAATAATAATAAAATTCACATATTTGTACCAAATTAAATACTTTAAATATAATACCAAATTTAACACTTCTCTTCACATGATGTCTTATTTTATTTGATCATTAAATAGCTTCTACTTTCTAGATTTTAATGTTTTAAACAGTAAAAAAACGCGGCCTATAACAGCGTTCTGTGTAAAATAAAAGAAAATAGATTATTTTCTAAAATAAGTGTTGGGAAAATAAAACCTTTCTGGAAACCTAACCGGTCTGGAAGAATATAAAAGATTGATTAATTATCTATCCACTTGGCTATAAGGAAAATCGATCAGAGGAATAAATCAAACATGTCTGCCCGTAACTAGAGGGGTCATGAAACTTCAGATGAATATTCGATGTTTAGTAAAATATTCTATGTACATATAATAATAGAAAATTAACATATTAAATTACACATTCCATTTGTAAAGTTTAAGTTTATGAAGTACAAAAAACATCGTAAAATGCGATGCCTAGTGAACCTATCTAAAACTGTTATCAACATCTTAAACATTTTAAATATATTATCTATGTATAGCTGTGTTCATAACAAGCTCCATGAAAATTTACAACAATGATTAAGAATGTTATAAAAGAAAAGATTAGAAACGCCATATCGAATTTAAATGGAACACAGCAGTTTTAAACAAAACGTAAGTGCATGGAGTTGTCGAGCGGCTTTAGCGGAAGCGGACGCGTCGACAGCCACCGCTGTGGATCCACGTTTTCATTCATCCCTCACTTACGCCCTTTCGCCACCGAACACCCCGCTACGCAGAAACTCTACACTAGAAAACCGACCTCCTACCACTAGCGCCCTCCCTTTCCCCCACGTACAACTAATGCCCAATAGAGAGAAACAAGCAAACAAAATCAATACTGTCTGGAACCCGCCCACATCGGCAACTGCGCTTCACTGTAAATTTGATAAAATAAAACTGGGTAAAAAACATTTAATACGCAATTGAAATCAACGCGGCGTCATGTACTACATCAATAAGTCAGCTGGTGTAGTAAGTACGCGGGGGGCGACCGCATGTTTCCCACGTGGCCCGCACGTTACGCTGTTTACCTGTGCCACGGTCAGGTGAAACCTACTCACTCCTTGCTCTTACTACGAACGGGTGATTGACCCTTCAATCAAACGCTCCTAATTTTAAGGCTCCTTTCCAACTTTGCATAATCTTGTCTCCATATGATACCCATATTCAGTGAACGTAATCGACAAGCCTCCGGCTATGGTTTGCATTTTTATCAAGGAGCGACGGCAGCATTTTATTTTGCGTGCCATAAATATGGAAGTAAAACGAACATACCGTAGGCACTATGCATACGTATGAAACTATGCATAGTAAACAGAAACTTCGCCGGCAAAAATAAACCACGTTAAGGACGGAGTACCTTTGAAAGAGGAGTAATCAAAGATGCTGAAAGAATTTTTAACAAAGTTACCATCGGTAAAAGTATGCGCATCGAAATTTATTAAAAACTAGCAACTCCTCGCGTCTTTACACATGAGTTTCTTAGAGAAGTCTCGTAATGAAATCTTCCTCATCCTTGAGCCCAAGCGATGAAAGTGAACCTTTGATTTTCTA
The DNA here is from genome assembly GCF_012273895.1 of Zerene cesonia. NCBI lineage: Eukaryota > Metazoa > Arthropoda > Insecta > Lepidoptera > Pieridae > Zerene > Zerene cesonia. The sequence continues at coordinate 2,150,750 of NC_052113.1, read as the reverse complement.
TATATTTACCTCATAAATGTCTTTTGCCTAATATTTCAACCTCTACATATATTTTTGTAATATAATAGTTAAAACCTAATAATTATCTATTTCCGTCTTCTTTTGTTATTATATGATATAAGTTATTATTATATTATAAGTTTGTACCAAATCATATAAAAATTTAAACAGACAGAAGTTTTAATTTTACTGTAATATATCGTTTGACGAACAACACGCTCTACTTATTTAATTTTTAATTACAACAGCATTGCGAAAATAGCATCTTTTTAACGTTCAAATTTTCTACAGACTTGTAATATTTAAGTACATTTTCTAAGATGGCTATGCAAGCACGCCACGCTTCATTTTCACGAAGTATGTCGTGTGTGTATGGAATACAAAATCATCCCCTTAAAGCTATCTAGCACGTGATAACGCTATGTCGATTTATTATGCTCCATTATACATTAATTTCGATAGCATCACATGAATAATGATTATGGCCAAAGTGACAGTTCTTGAGGTCAATGTAATTTTCTTTCCCGCTTTTTTTTTTAATGGATTACGCTTCCGCCTTTTGTTTAGAAAAAAAAACGTAACTTAATTGGATAACGGTTTAATGAGATAATGAAATTGCAAAATATAAATATTAAGCATTGCTTTCAATTTATAAATAAAAAACTAAATAAAAATTCAATCATTTATTCATAGATTAATAGATGGATACCAAGATAATCGCAGAGATAGTTTAAATATTCAGAGCAGTGCTGGCAAGACGTGAATGAATTCGCAAATTCTTATTACGAGCAATACCACACGCATTGCAGTGCATTTATGGCGATTTATTTAATTTAAGTATTTTTTTATTGTTATCAATACCTACAAAAATGATA